>NC_058081.1:458706332-458813774 GCF_014858855.1 Bufo gargarizans | reverse complement strand
ACATGACATCAGCAGAAGTAGGATTTTCAGAAAAGTTCAATACGACTGGTTCCCGAGAGGCTGATCCATGCAACTGTAGAATGGTAAGGGTATTACAATGGTGGTGTGTCCACAAGCAGCATATCACTGCTGGATCACATGATGCCACAGAGACAGAACAGAGCGTCACAGGTCTGATACATATACAGTAGATATCTTTAGAGGTAACGCTAGGTGGGGGGGATAAAAAAATAATAATCATGGACAACCACTTTAAGTTAGCATTCAACTATATCCACATCCTGAGGGCACAAATAGAGTTTAAAGTGCCGATAACCAGACCCAATGACAGACCTGTATAATTTGAGAAGTAAACTCTCTTTAAAAGGTCACTGTTAGGGATGAGCGAACTCGAACTGTATAGTTCGGGTTCGTACCGAATTTTGGGGTGTCCGTGACACGGACCCGAACCCGGACATTTTCGTAAAAGTCCGGGTTCGGGTTCGGTGTTCGTCGCTTTCTTCGCGCTTTTGTGACGCTTTCTTGGCGCTTTTTGAAAGGCTGCAAAGCAGCCAATCAACAAGCGTCATACTACTTGCCCCAAGAGGCCATCACAGCCATGCCTACTATTGGCATGGCTGTGATTGGCCAGAGCACCATGTGACCCAGCCTCTATTTAAGCTGGAGTCACATAGCGCCGCCCGTCACTCTGCTCTGATTAGCGTAGGGAGAGGTTGCGGCTGCGACAGTAGGGCGAGATTAGGCAGATTAACTCCTCCAAAGGACTTGATTAACTGATCGATCTGCAGCTGTGGATCATTGAGCTGCTGATCCTCAATTGCTCACTGTTTTTAGGCTGCCCAGACCGTTTGTCAGTCACATTTTTCTGGGGTGATCGGCGGCCATTTTGTGTCTTGTGGTGCGCCAGCACAAGCTGCGACCAAGTGCATTTAACCCTCAATGGTGTGGTTGTTTTTTGGCTAAAGCCTACATCAGGGTGAAGCTGTCACACCAAGTGCATTTAACCAGCAATAGTCTGTTCATTTTTTGGCCATATACAAAATCAGGGGCAAGCTGCGCCTGTCACCAAGTGCATTTAACCCTCAATGGTGTGGTTGTTTTTTGGCTAAAGCCTACATCAGGGTGAAGCTGTCACACCAAGTGCATTTAACCAGCAATAGTCTGTTCATTTTTTGGCCATATACAAAATCAGGGGCAAGCTGCGCCTGTCACCAAGTGCATTTAACCCTCAATGGTGTGGTTGTTTTTTGGCTAAAGCCTACATCAGGGTGAAGCTGTCACACCAAGTGCATTTAACCAGCAATAGTCTGTTCATTTTTTGGCCATATACAAAATCAGGGGCAAGCTGCGCCTGTCACCAAGTGCATTTAACCCTCAATGGTGTGGTTGTTTTTTGGCTAAAGCCTACATCAGGGTGAAGCTGTCACACCAAGTGCATTTAACCAGCAATAGTCTGTTCATTTTTTGGCCATATACAAAATCAGGGGCAAGCTGCGCCTGTCACCAAGTGCATTTAACCCTCAATGGTGTGGTTGTTTTCTGGCTAAAGCCTACATCAGGGTGAAGCTGTCACACCAAGTGCATTTAACCAGCAATAGTCTGTTTATTTTTTGGCCATATACTACATCAGGGGCAAGCTGCGCCCGTCACCAAGTGCATTTAACCCTCAGTAGTGTGGTTGGTCAAGCTGTGACACCAAGTGCATTTAACCAGCAATAGTCTGTTCATTTTTTGGCCATATACTACATCAGGGGCAAGCTGCGCCCGTCACCAAGTGCATTTAACCAGCAATAGTGTGGTTATTTTTTGGCCATATCCCAGTCTAATTCTGTCACTAAATCCATACCGGTCACCCAGCGCCTAAATACTAGGCCTCAAATTTATATCCCGCTAAATCTCTCGTTACCGCTGTCCTGTTGTAGCTGGGAAAGTTATTTAGTGTCCGTCAAAGCACATTTTTTGTTCTGGGTTGAAGTACAATTCCCAATTTAGCAATTTCATAATTTAGTGGTTTCTGCTATATCAGAGCTATTTGAAATCTATCCCTAAAAGGGTATATAATATTCAAGGTGCACATTGGGTCATTCAGAATAACTTCACACACACCCGCTACTGTGTATTTTCAAGTCTAATTCTGTCACTAAACCCATACCTGTCACCCAGCGCCTAAATACTAGGCCTCAAATTTATATCCTGCTAAATCTCTCGTCACCGCTGTCCTGTTGTAGCTGGGAAAGTTATTTAGTGTCCGTCAAAGCACATTTTTTGTTCTGGGTTGAAGTACAATTCCCAATTTAGCAATTTCATAATTTAGTGGTTTCTGCTATATCAGAGCTATTTGAAATCTATCCCTAAAAGGGTATATAATATTCAAGGTGCACATTGGGTCATTCAGAATAACTTCACACACACCCGCTACTGTGTATTTCCAAGTCTAATTCTGTCACTAAACCCATACCTGTCACCCAGCGCCTAAATACTAGGCCTCAAATTTATATCCTGCTAAATCTCTCGTTACCGCTGTACTGTTGTTGCTTGGAAAGATATTTAGTGTCCGTCAAAGCACATTTTTTGTTCTGGGTTGAAGTACAATTCCCAATTTAGCAATTTCATAATTTAGTGGTTTCTGCTATATCAGAGCTATTTGAAATCTATCCCTAAAAGGGTATATAATATTCAAGGTGCACATTGGGTCATTCAGAATAACTTCACACACACCCGCTACTGTGTATTTTCAAGTCTAATTCTGTCACTAAACCCATACCTGTCACCCAGCGCCTAAATACTAGGCCTCAAATTTATATCCTGCTAAATCTCTCGTTACCGCTGTCCTGTTGTAGCTGGGAAAGTTATTTAGTGTCCGTCAAAGCACATTTTTTCTTCTGGGTTGAAATACAATTCCCAATTTAGCAATTTCATAATTTAGTGGTTTCTGCTATATCAGAGCTATTTGAAATCTATCCCTAAAAGGGTAGATCATATTGAAGGTGCACATAGGGTCATTCAGAATAACTTCACACACACCCGCTACTGTGTATTTCCAAGTCTAATTCTGTCACTAAACCCATACCTGTCACCCAGCGCCTAAATACTAGGCCTCAAATTTATATCCTGCTAAATCTCTCGTTACCGCTGTACTGTTGTTGCTGGGCAAGATATTTAGTGTCCGTCAAAGCACATTTTTTGTTCTGGGTTGAAATACAATTCCCAATTTAGCAATTTCATAATTTAGTGGTTTCTGCTATATCAGAGCTATTTGAAATCTATCCCTAAAAGGGTATATAATATTCAAGGTGCACATTGGGTCATTCAGAATAACTTCACACACACCCGCTACTGTGTATTTTCAAGTCTAATTCTGTCACTAAACCCATACCTGTCACCCAGCGCCTAAATACTAGGCCTCAAATTTATATCCTGCTAAATCTCTCGTTACCGCTGTACTGTTGTTGCTGGGCAAGATATTTAGTGTCCGTCAAAGCACATTTTTTGTTCTGGGTTGAAATACAATTCCCAATTTAGCAATTTCATAATTTAGTGGTTTCTGCTATATCAGAGCTATTTGAAATCTATCCCTAAAAGGGTATATAATATTCAAGGTGCACATTGGGTCATTCAGAATAACTTCACACACACCCGCTACTGTGTATTTTCAAGTCTAATTCTGTCACTAAACCCATACCTGTCACCCAGCGCCTAAATACTAGGCCTCAAATTTATATCCTGCTAAATCTCTCGTTACCGCTGTCCTGTTGTAGCTGGGAAAGTTATTTAGTGTCCGTCAAAGCACATTTTTTCTTCTGGGTTGAAATACAATTCCCAATTTAGCAATTTCATAATTTAGTCGTTTCTGCTATATCAGAGCTATTTGAAATCTATCCCTAAAAGGGTAGATCATATTGAAGGTGCACATAGGGTCATTCAGAATAACTTCACACACACGCTTCTGTGCATTTCCAAGTCTAATTCTGTCACTAAATCCATACCGGTCACCCAGCGCCTAAATACTAGGCCTCAAATTTATATCCCGCTGAATTTGAATACAATACATTGGGCCAAATAATATATTTGTTGTTGTGGTGAACCATAACAATGAGAAAAACATCTAGTAAGGGACGCGGACGTGGACATGGTCGTGGTGGTGTTAGTGGACCCTCTGGTGCTGGGAGAGGACGTGGCCGTTCTGCCACATCCACACGTCCTAGTGTACCAACTACCTCAGGTCCCAGTAGCCGCCAGAATTTACAGCGATATATGGTGGGGCCCAATGCCGTTCTAAGGATGGTAAGGCCTGAGCAGGTACAGGCATTAGTCAATTGGGTGGCCGACAGTGGATCCAGCACGTTCACATTATCTCCCACCCAGTCTTCTGCAGAAAGCGCACAGATGGCGCCTGAAAACCAACCCCATCAGTCTGTCACATCACCCCCATGCATACCAGGGAAACTGTCTCAGCCTCAAGTTATGCAGCAGTCTCTTATGCTGTTTGAAGACTCCGCTGGCAGGGTTTCCCAAGGGCATCCACCTAGCCCTTCCCCAGCGGTGAAAGACATAGAATGCACTGACGCACAACCACTTATGTTTCCTGATGATGAGGACATGGGAATACCACCTCAGCATGTCTCTGATGATGACGAAACACAGGTGCCAACTGCTGCGTCTTTCTGCAGTGTGCAGACTGAACAGGAGGTCAGGGATCAAGACTGGGTGGAAGACGATGCAGGGGACGATGAGGTCCTAGACCCCACATGGAATGAAGGTCGTGCCACTGACTTTCACAGTTCGGAGGAAGAGGCAGTGGTGAGACCGAGCCAACAGCGTAGCAAAAGAGGGAGCAGTGGGCAAAAGCAGAACACCCGCCGCCAAGAGACTCCGCCTGCTACTGACCGCCGCCATCTGGGACCGAGCACCCCAAAGGCAGCTTCAAGGAGTTCCCTGGCATGGCACTTCTTCAAACAATGTGCTGACGACAAGACCCGAGTGGTTTGCACGCTGTGCCATCAGAGCCTGAAGCGAGGCATTAACGTTCTGAACCTGAGCACAACCTGCATGACCAGGCACCTGCATGCAAAGCATGAACTGCAGTGGAGTAAACACCTTAAAACCAAGGAAGTCACTCAGGCTCCCCCTGCTACCTCTTCTGCTGCTGCCGCCTCGGCCTATTCTGCTGCTGCCGCCTCGGCCTCTTCCTCCGCCTCTGGAGGAACGTTGGCACCTGCCGCCCAGCAAACAGGGGATGTACCACCAACACCACCACCACCACCTCCGTCACCAAGCGTCTCAACCATGTCACACGCCAGCGTTCAGCTCTCCATCTCACAAACATTTGATAGAAAGCGTAAATTCCCACCTAGCCACCCTCGATCCCTGGCCCTGAATGCCAGCATTTCTAAACTACTGGCCTATGAAATGCTGTCATTTAGGCTGGTGGACACAGACAGCTTCAAACAGCTCATGTCGCTTGCTGTCCCACAGTATGTTGTTCCCAGCCGGCACTACTTCTCCAAGAGAGCCGTGCCTTCCCTGCACAACCAAGTATCCGATAAAATCAAGTGTGCACTGCGCAACGCCATCTGTAGCAAGGTCCACCTAACCACAGATACGTGGACCAGTAAGCACGGCCAGGGACGCTATATCTCCCTAACTGCACACTGGGTAAATGTAGTGGCAGCTGGGCCCCAGGTGGAGAGCTGTTTGGCGCACGTCCTTCCGCCGCCAAGGATCGCAGGGCAACATTCTTTGCCTCCTGTTGCCACCTCCTCCTTCTCGGCTTCCTCCTCCTCTTCTTCCACCTGCTCATCCAGTCAGCCACACACCTTCACCACCAACTTCAGCACAGCCCGGGGTAAACGTCAGCAGGCCATTCTGAAACTCATATGTTTGGGGGACAGGCCCCACACCGCACAGGAGTTGTGGCGGGGTATTGAACAACAGACCGACGAGTGGTTGCTGCCGGTGAGCCTCAAGCCCGGCCTGGTGGTGTGTGATAATGGGCGAAATCTCGTTGCAGCTCTGGGACTAGCCAATTTGACGCACATCCCTTGCTTGGCGCATGTGCTGAATTTGGTGGTGCAGAAGTTCATTCACAACTACCCCGACATGTCAGAGCTGCTGCATAAAGTGCGGGCCGTCTGTTCGCGCTTCCGGCGTTCACATCCTGCCGCTGCTCGCCTGTCTGCGCTACAGCGTAACTTCGGCCTTCCCGCTCACCGCCTCATATGCGACGTGCCCACCAGGTGGAACTCCACCTTGCACATGCTGGACAGACTGTGCGAGCAGCAGCAGGCCATAGTGGAGTTTCAGCTGCAGCACGCACGGGTCAGTCGCACTACAGAACAGCACCACTTCACCACCAATGACTGGGCCTCCATGCGAGACCTGTGTGCCCTGTTGCGCTGTTTCGAGTACTCCACCAACATGGCCAGTGGCGATGACACCGTTATCAGCGTTACAATACCACTTCTATGTCTCCTTGAGAAAACACTTAGGGCGATGATGGAAGAGGAGGTGGCCCAGGAGGAGGAGGAGGAGGAGGAGGAAGAGGGGTCATTTTTAGCACTTTCAGGCCAGTCTCTTCGAAGTGACTCAGAGGGAGGTTTTTGGCAACAGCAGAGGCCAGGTACAAATGTGGCCAGCCAGGGCCCACTACTGGAGGACGAGGAGGACGAGGATGAGGAGGAGGTGGAGGAGGATGAGGATGAAGCATGGTCACAGCGGGGTGGCACCCAACGCAGCTCGGGTCCATCACTGGTGCGTGGCTGGGGGGAAAGGCAGGACGATGACGATACGCCTCCCACAGAGGACAGCTTGTCCTTACCCCTGGGCAGCCTGGCACACATGAGCGACTACATGCTGCAGTGCCTGCGCAACGACAGCAGAGTTGCCCACATTTTAACCTGTGCGGACTACTGGGTTGCCACCCTGCTGGATCCACGCTACAAAGACAATGTGCCCACCTTACTTCCTGCACTGGAGCGTGATAGGAAGATGCGCGAGTACAAGCGCACGTTGGTAGACGCGCTACTGAGAGCATTCCCAAATGTCACAGGGGAACAAGTGGAAGCCCAAGGCCAAGGCAGAGGAGGAGCAAGAGGTCGCCAAGGCAGCTGTGTCACGGCCAGCTCCTCTGAGGGCAGGGTTAGCATGGCAGAGATGTGGAAAACTTTTGTCAACACGCCACAGCTAACTGCACCACCACCTGATACGCAACGTGTTAGCAGGAGGCAACATTTCACTAACATGGTGGAACAGTACGTGTGCACACCCCTCCACGTACTGACTGATGGTTCGGCCCCATTCAACTTCTGGGTCTCTAAATTGTCCACGTGGCCAGAGCTAGCCTTTTATGCCTTGGAGGTGCTGGCCTGCCCGGCAGCCAGCGTTTTGTCTGAACGTGTATTCAGCACGGCAGGGGGCGTCATTACAGACAAACGCAGCCGCCTGTCTACAGCCAATGTGGACAAGCTGACGTTCATAAAAATGAACCAGGCATGGATCCCACAGGACCTGTCCGTCCCTTGTCCAGATTAGACATTAACTACCTCCCCATAACCATATATTATTGGACTCCAGGGCACTTCCTCATTCAATCCTATTTTTATTTTCATTTTACCATTATATTGCAAGGCTACCCAAAGTTGAATGAACCTCTCCTCTGCCTGTGTGCTAGGCCTAAATATATGCCAATGGATTGTTGCAGTGGTGGCTGACGTGAAGCCTCATTCTCTGCTATGACATGCAGACTGATTCTCTGGTGACATGAAGCCAGATTGTCTGTTACGGGACCTCTCTCCTCTGCCTGGGTGCTGGGCCTGAATTTATGACAATGGACTGTTGCAGTGGTGGGTGACGTGAAGCCTGATTCTCTGCTATGACATGCAGACTGATTCTCTGGTGACATGAAGCCAGATCCTCTGTTACGGGACCTCTCTCCTCTGCCTGGGTGCTGGGCCTAAATTTATGAAAATGGACTGTTGCAGTGGTGGGTGACGTGAAGCCTCATTCTCTGCTATGACATGCAGACTGATTCTCTGCTGACATGAAGCCAGATCGTCTGTTACGGGACCTCTCTCCTCTGCCTGGGTGCTGGGCCTAAATTTATGAAAATGGACTCTTACAGTGGTGGGTGACGTGAAGCCTGATTCTCTGCTATGACATGAAGACTGATTCTCTGCTGACATGAAGCCAGATCCTCTGTTACGGGACCTCTCTCCTCTGCCTGGGTGCTGGGCCTAAATATCTGACAATGGACTGTTGCATTGGTGGCTGACGTGAAGCCTGATTCTCTGCTATGATATGAAGACTGATTCTCTGCTGACATGAAGCCAGATTGTCTGTTACGGGACCTCTCTCCTCTGCCTGTGTGCTAGGCCTAAATATATGCCAATGGATTGTTGCAGTGGTGGCTGACGTGAAGCCTGATTCTCTGCTATGACATGCAGACTGATTCTCTGGTGACATGAAGCCAGATCCTCTGTTATGGGACCTCTCTCCTCTGCCTGGGTGCTGGGCCTAAATTTATGAAAATGGACTGTTGCAGTGGTGGGTGACGTGAAGCCTGATTCTCTGCTATGACATGAAGACTGATTCTCTGCTGACATGAAGCCAGATCCTCTGTTACGGGACCTCTCTCCTCTGCCTGGGTGCTGGGCCTAAATATCTGACAATGGACTGTTGCATTGGTGGCTGACGTGAAGCCTGATTCTCTGCTATGATATGAAGACTGATTCTCTGCTGACATGAAGCCAGATTGTCTGTTACGGGACCTCTCTCCTCTGCCTGTGTGCTAGGCCTAAATATATGCCAATGGATTGTTGCAGTGGTGGCTGACGTGAAGCCTGATTCTCTGCTATGACATGCAGACTGATTCTCTGGTGACATGAAGCCAGATCCTCTGTTACGGGACCTCTCTCCTCTGCCTGGGTGCTGGGCCTAAATTTATGAAAATGGACTGTTGCAGTGGTGGGTGACGTGAAGCCTGATTCTCTGCTATGACATGAAGACTGATTCTCTGCTGACATGAAGCCAGATCCTCTGTTACGGGACCTCTCTCCTCTGCCTGGGTGCTGGGCCTAAATATCTGACAATGGACTGTTGCATTGGTGGCTGACGTGAAGCCTGATTCTCTGCTATGATATGAAGACTGATTCTCTGCTGACATGAAGCCAGATTGTCTGTTACGGGACCTCTCTCCTCTGCCTGTGTGCTAGGCCTAAATATATGCCAATGGATTGTTGCAGTGGTGGCTGACGTGAAGCCTGATTCTCTGCTATGACATGCAGACTGATTCTCTGGTGACATGAAGCCAGATCCTCTGTTACGGGACCTCTCTCCTCTGCCTGGGTGCTGGGCCTAAATATATGAAAATGGACTGTTGCAGTGGTGGGTGACGTGAAGCCTGATTCTCTGCTATGACATGCAGACTGATTCTCTGGTGACATGAAGCCAGATCCTCTGTTACGGGACCTCTCTCCTCTGCCTGGGTGCTGGGCCTAAATTTATGAAAATGGACTGTTGCAGTGGTGGGTGACGTGAAGCCTCATTCTCTGCTATGACATGCAGACTGATTCTCTGCTGACATGAAGCCAGATTGTCTGTTACGGGACCTCTCTCCTCTGCCTGTGTGCTAGGCCTAAATATATGCCAATGGATTGTTGCAGTGGTGGCTGACGTGAAGCCTGATTCTCTGCTATGACATGCAGACTGATTCTCTGGTGACATGAAGCCAGATCCTCTGTTACGGGACCTCTCTCCTCTGCCTGGGTGCTGGGCCTAAATATCTGACAATGGACTGTTGCATTGGTGGCTGACGTGAAGCCTGATTCTCTGCTATGATATGAAGACTGATTCTCTGCTGACATGAAGCCAGATTGTCTGTTACGGGACCTCTCTCCTCTGCCTGTGTGCTAGGCCTAAATATATGCCAATGGATTGTTGCAGTGGTGGCTGACGTGAAGCCTGATTCTCTGCTATGACATGCAGACTGATTCTCTGGTGACATGAAGCCAGATCCTCTGTTACGGGACCTCTCTCCTCTGCCTGGGTGCTGGGCCTAAATATATGAAAATGGACTGTTGCAGTGGTGGGTGACGTGAAGCCTGATTCTCTGCTATGACATGCAGACTGATTCTCTGGTGACATGAAGCCAGATCCTCTGTTACGGGACCTCTCTCCTCTGCCTGGGTGCTGGGCCTAAATTTATGAAAATGGACTGTTGCAGTGGTGGGTGACGTGAAGCCTCATTCTCTGCTATGACATGCAGACTGATTCTCTGCTGACATGAAGCCAGATTGTCTGTTACGGGACCTCTCTCCTCTGCCTGTGTGCTAGGCCTAAATATATGCCAATGGATTGTTGCAGTGGTGGCTGACGTGAAGCCTGATTCTCTGCTATGACATGCAGACTGATTCTCTGGTGACATGAAGCCAGATCCTCTGTTACGGGACCTCTCTCCTCTGCCTGGGTGCTGGGCCTAAATTTATGAAAATGGACTGTTGCAGTGGTGGGTGACGTGAAGCCTGATTCTCTGCTATGACATGCAGACTGATTCTCTGGTGACATGAAGCCAGATCCTCTGTTACGGGACCTCTCTCCTCTGCCTGGGTGCTGGGCCTAAATTTATGAAAATGGACTGTTGCAGTGGTGGGTGACGTGAAGCCTCATTCTCTGCTATGACATGCAGACTGATTCTCTGCTGACATGAAGCCAGATTGTCTGTTACGGGACCTCTCTCCTCTGCCTGGGTGCTGGGCCTGAATTTATGACAATGGACTGTTGCAGTGGTGGCTGACGTGAAGCCTGATTCTCTGCTATGATATGAAGACTGATTCTCTGCTGACATGAAGCCAGATTGTCTGTTACGGGACCTCTCTCCTCTGCCTGGGTGCCGGGGCCTAAATATCTGAGAATGGACTGTTCCAGTGGTGGGTAACGGGAAGCCAGATTCTCTGCTATGATATGAAGACTGATTCTCTGCTGACATGAAGCCAGATTGTCTGTTACGGGACCTCTCTCCTCTGCCTGGGTGCTGGGCCTAAATTTATGAAAATGGACTATTACAGTGGTGGGTGACGTGAAGCCTGATTCTCTGCTATGACATGAAGACTGATTCTCTGCTGACATGAAGCCAGATTGTCTGTTACGGGACCTCTCTCCTCTGCCTGGGTGCCGGGGCCTAAATATCTGAGAATGGACTGTTCCAGTGGTGGGTGACGGGAAGCCAGATTCTCTGCTATGGAACCTCTCTCCAATTGATTTTGGTTAATTTTTATTTATTTAATTTTTATTTTAATTAATTTCCCTATCCACATTTGTTTGCAGGGGATTTACCTACATGTTGCTGCCTTTTGCAGCCCTCTAGCCCTTTCCTGGGCTGTTTTACAGCCGTTTTAGTGCCGAAAAGTTCGGGTCCCCATTGACTTCAATGGGGTTCGGGTTCGGGACGAAGTTCGGATCGGGTTCGGATCCCGAACCCGAACATTTCCGGGATGTTCGGCCGAACTTCTCGAACCCGAACATCCAGGTGTTCGCTCAACTCTAGTCACTGTACAATCTCATTTAATTTAATAGAGAATGGTGTAAATAGCAGATTTCTCATTCACTTTATTTTAAAAATCTGGCTGCATCCACCTAAAAAAAAAAAAAAAATGCTGTAGAGTCATGACCACTAGGGGTCGTACTTCAACCTAATTTGCAGTCCACTGCCGGTTATCAGACAAGATCCATCCCTAGTAACAGAGACAGTACAGGCAATACAGGCTTGGGTCATTATTGCTACATTTTTCAAGACGCTAGAATTTTCCTGAGACTGGAGAAAATGGTTAACACAGCAGAACATTACAATAGCTCACACTACCTAACACCCTGCACTGGAACCTATCAGCTACACTATATCACTATCTAACCTACACTGACTATCTCCCACTAACTATCTGTAATATATATATATATATGCTAGCTAACTAACTATCTAATGTAATGTGACACAGCAAAGCACAGAGCACAGCAATAACACTGCTGTCTCTCTCAGAACTGCAAAAAATGGCTGCAGGGGAGGTTCTTAGCAACTTTCCTATTGGTTGCTAGGGATGTTGCTAAGCTCAGACAAAGACACTGCAGCCTTCTCATTGGCCCACAAGCAAGAATCAGGGAGGGATCATGGGTTCAGAGGAAAAAATAATCTAGAATATTCGTGAATGTGAATATATAGCAAAATAACAGATTTGTGGGGTCACCTTAAAAAGTAACTTTAAATAGTCAATGTTAAAATAATAGGCCCAATAATTATCAGACTAGAAACTACATGCATCAGTAGTCATGCACCACCAAATGATATAGTATGGTAGAGAGTGGAAGCAAATGTGAGGTGTACACGCTTGCTAAGAGGGTGAGTTTTAGAAGCATGGGGATGCAAATAAAGAGGGAGACAGATGCTGGGTCTCTTGCCCTAATTCATCCCTAAGTTCTAACTCAAAAATGAAGCCCTCACTGTATGTCCCTTGGTTTCCCTTGGAAGCAGTGACAGTGACTGCCCAGCTTCGTCAGAATACAAAGGTAACACTTACCAGGTAACATACAGACCGTATTTAAATTGAAAAGAGTCCCGACGCGTTTCACTGGCAGTCAGCCAGGTCATTAGGGAACCGATAGACACCATAAGATACACAAGTACACACAAGGAAATGGCAGTATTGCAGGCAAAACAAATACTTATCTCCCCATGTGTACAGAATCCATGGTCCTCCTCTCCTGCGTATGGCAGTGACGGAAGCGAATGCCCATGCTGGCATTCTTTAAAGCAGCGCAAGCTTGAATAGGTCCGCCCCTTGGATCACATGATCCATCACGCGGGTCATGGCGTAAATGGTCACAAGTTCCCCGCGTCACAGAGGGATGTCACATGATTGGGACACACACTGAAGGTGTGTCAGTGCTGCCCGTTATCTTTCCCTATCGCAATGTGGAAAGGAGATAGGTCGAATAGCGTAAAGGGGCGGGGATATGGGAGTAGGGAGTTTTAGAGATGGGCTAACTCAAACTCCCTAAGTCAACCATTCATAATGGCATTGATGGCCAAGCAAGGTGCGTCACTTCTATAGAATCAAAGAAGGCGCCACCAAGGTATTAAAGCAGCAGGTTCAATGGACGACATATCAGTTAGAAGGATAAGTGAATAGATGTAATGTTACTCATTAAAGCTTAAAATAATCAAAAATATAAACCCATAGCGGCAGATAGATCCTTGTGTACAATTGGAACGCAAGGAAATTTTCAACAGGAAGGTTAGAACAGTATGAGTCGGTGTAGCCTGAAGTGATCAAGCATACGGACCCATGGCAGCAAATTAGCTCTTATGCATGTACAAAACACACAGAACTGTGTGTTGTGGACACGTCAATTTATAGTAGGATTGAATGTACTCATTGCTCTCAAAGGAAGCTACTAAACAGGGGGATACAGACAGTCAACGGGACGATCTTGTTTCCTCAATGTAGCAACAAAATGAAAGTTGCTCATTGAGGACATTAGGTTGAGAGGTCAGTTCGAATATCCACCATGTCTCCCTTTGTAGTATTTTCCTATCCCAGTCACCTCCTCTCTTCAGGGGAGGGATGAGTTCAATGGCCATGAATGTCATACCCACAAAATCACCATTATGGCTCAGTTCTACATGTTTGGCTAAAGGGGTGTCTCTACCATGTCTCATGTCACCAAGATGTTCCCCCACCCGTCTTCGAAATTCCCGGGTGGCATTGACAAGTTGCCTTGTAGATGACTCCCTTAGACCTACAGTTAAGAAAACAGTAATTGAGTAGATCTTGCCAGTTACATTACTGTAAAATTCACAGCCCCTGGTGATGAAGGGGCAAGCAACGCAGCCAGTGAAACGCGTCGGGACACTTTTCATTTTAAACACTGTCTGTGTGTTACCTGGTGAGTGTTACCTTTGTATTCTGGCGAAGCTGGGCAGTCACTGTCACTGCTTTCAAGGGAAACCAAAGGACATACAGTGAGGGCTTCATTTTTGAGTTAGAACTTAGGGATGAATTAGGGGAAGAGACCCAGCATGTGTCTCCCTCTTTATTTGCATCCCTATGCTTCTAAAACTCAAACTCTTAGCAAGCGTGTACACCTCACATTTGCTTCCACTCTCTACCATACTATATCATTTGGTGGTGCATGACGACTGATGCATGTAGTTTCTGGTCTGATAATCATTGGGCCTATTATTTTAACATTGACTATTAAAAGTTACTTTTTAAGGTGACCCCACAAATCAGTTATATTTCCAATACGTATGGGTGCCATATGATAATTACTGTTATGACTTAAGTTATCATTGTGAATATATAGCACTATATTCTAAATCTTCGCAAATTCTCGAAGTGGCGATATTCGCAATTAAAGTTTGTAATTTGAATATTTGTGCCCAACACTACTCCTTATCTGTTCTGTAAACTCCAGAGCTGAAAACTAGTTAAAAGTAAGGGAAAGGAAAGGACATCACAGCAGTACAGTGCTGGCAGAATCCACAGAAGAGAGAAGCCCCCTGCATCTAAGAGAAATGCATCTAGCTGTGTAGCTGAAGAGGGAAATAATTAGGCCTAAAAAGACATTAGGGAAGCCCCAAAAAAGACCTCCCCCTTCTCAGTTATGATTGTACAAAGAAGCAAAAGCAAATAACTGTTTAAGATTTCAGATGTCAATTGCCTTTATTCTTATGGCGTTACTATGAATGACTTGTTGTTAATCTGTACGCTTACACTAACTCAAAAACGCAATGTTACTCCTTCTCACCAAGATCATTTATTAATAATACCACAACCTTTAATTTAAGATGTCGTTAATCATTTCCTGACTCTTAACCTTTAACATGATCTTTCTGAAATATTACTTGAAGTGAAGCACTCTTACTCGTACAATACATCGGTTATTAACGAAAGCATCTTGTTTTCTATTATTCTATGCTCCCCAGGTTTCTTGATTTGTAATAGGGTCTCAATTAGGGGAAATCAGACTGGAAAATCAGAAAGATTAAATCTAATTATCTGTTGCTATAACTGTGGAAAATCATTTTGCTCCTTAAAGGCTTTGGACCCCTTTAGGGGCAATTTTTTCATTATTATTGCATTCCACAGATTTTAGGCTAAAGCTAATATTTTCAATTGGTCTTTAAAAAAATTGCTGCAGTTCTTGTACGTACTTCAGGGGTTAAATAAGAGTGTATCAGCAGACTATCAGTTTCTATTTACAACAAGTCAGCAGAGCTGCCTGTTCAGTCTGTAGCCCTGTTCTTGAACCCTTGACATCTCCTGAATACACATTGCAGCACAATTCTTGTCATATTCATATGAATATGGCTTAAATAAGAGTTTGTAAGCTTCAGGAGATCACAGATGAGGGATTCACATGAGCCATCAGACGATGGGATTGAATGTAAATACAGAACCTACTGTTGTGTAAATACACAATTTACACCATTATACTGGGACAGTGGCTGATTATTTTTTTAAAATAAGACCAATTGAAGAAATTATTTTTAGCCCAAAATTAATAGAATTTAATAATAAAAAAAATGCCCCCAAAGGTGTCCATAGGCTTAAAGAAGATTACCAAATGTGTTCTAAAATTGTATTTTAAAGGATATCTACGTTTCTGCACCCATTTATTATTGCTTCAATGTATCTAAAATAAATAAGAAGTAATCATTTTGTGTCTACTGTTCCTAGGCAGACCTATCTGTCTCCATGATTACAGACTACTAACAAACACTATTTAGTCTGATCTTGCAGTTACTATATACCAACTTCCTCACACAAGAGGTTTGAAATACAGTTGCTATGTCACTTTATATGCTATATATACTGTATTTTATACTGTGTCTCTGTGTGCTTTAATTGGCTTCTTTAAGCAAGCACAAGCCCTGTACAGTTTCTGGAAGTAGAGCATTGAGAGTTTATTTTCATTACAAATGGGGCAAAATGATCATAAACTATAAGAAACTAAACTATCAGTGATAAAAATAAAACATTCAGGTGTTTGCCACACATATAACAAGACAAATGAACCTCATCATACTATGGTGTATTATTGTGTCTAAAATTCAAAAGTACGAGAATAAATAGGCTTAAACAATGGCTCAATAAATAGAAGGTTTACTAAGCAGTAATGATAGATATACATATTACTAATAAAAGACATATGTAAAAAAGGCAAACACAGATCACATATAGCAGGAAGTAAAGAAATAATTATTTTACAAAAAGAAAATTCTTGGAGAAACTCCTCTGGCAAGATGGTAGGTACAAGATATAGTGTACTCTTCTCTGTGTCTTCTATATTCTATGTAGAGATCTTTTATAGATTATAGGCCTCATTTATCAAAACCGTCTAACAGGAAAACTGTCTTAGTTGCACATGGTAACCAATTTGAGCTCATGTTTCATTTCTTAAAGTGTTCTGAAAAAAAATGAAAGGTGAGTTCTGATTAGTTGCTATGGGCAATAGTGATGATCAAGCATGCTCGGCCAAACACCTGTTCTGCTCGAGCATCTCGATAATCGGCACATGGCGGTACTTGGCCTAGTACCGCATGTGCTCGAGCGCCATGCTTGAGACTCTTCCCCGCATGCAATAAACGTGCAGGTAGGTACTGCCATTCACTGTAATGCCAGTAGCCATGTTGGCTACTGGCATTACTGTGATTGGCTGGCGGGAACTCGTCATCGGGTGCTATATAGAACACGATGACGCATGTTCGGCTCATTCGTAGTCAAGGAGAGCTGAGCATAGGAAGAAACAGAGAGTGTAGGGAGTGTAATTTAATATTTGTTTAGTATCAAAACGTTTCAGAGACCCAAAAGTCTTTGTAAGGACTATTGTGTGTGACAGCAGCAATATATGTTTGTAGCGCAACCTGCACTAAATTGCTCAGTGTTATACAAAAAACTTTTCAGAGACCCAAATGTAATTTTAAGGACTATTGTGTGTGACAGCAGCAATATATATATGTAATATATAATGTAATAGGCTGCTGCGGACAGTTAAATTATTTGCGCCACATCTCCTGTGCAAAGTGTGTGCATCCCTAAAATATCAGTGACATCCAGTGTACTTTTTCCATAGACAGTGTCCACTGTGGACAGTTAAATTATCCGCGCCACATCTCCTGTTTAAAGTGTGCGCATCTGCAGCGTCCCACTAGCTTACGCAGGCACTGCAAAAGCTTGTTTTTGTCATCTGTAAGATCATGCTGTATTGTTTTCTTAGGTGAAATCCCTGTTACCAGGCTGTCAGGTGCGCTACATACATTTCACCACTAGATGGGGGTGACACCACAGTATATATACCTCAGTTCAGGCCTAGTTAGTCAGTTGAGAGAAGGAGTAGGAGGTGAAGGAGTGAGAGTGCAGCTGCTAGCTGTGTTTAATGCAAGTCAGTTCAAGGGAAAAAGAGTGGACAAAGACACAAAGGACAACAGCCATTTTACCAGGCTTTAAAGGGAACCTGTCACCGGGATTTTTTGCATAGAGCTGAGGACATGGGTTGCTAGATGGCCACTAGCACATCCACAATACCCAGTCCCCATAGCTCTGTGTGCTTTTATTGTGTAAAAAAACCGATTTGATACATATGGAAATTAACCTGAGATGAGTCCCGTCCCTGACTCATCTCACATACAGGACTCATCTCAGGTTAATTTGCATATGTATCAAATCGTTTTTTTTACACAATAAAAGCACACAGAGCTATGGGGACTGGGTATTGCGGATGTGCTAGCGGCCATCTAGCAGCCCATGTCCTCAGCTCTATACACAAAATCCCAGTGACAGGTTCCCTTTAAGGACCTTTGGATTCAAGGTGAAGGACTTATTATCTTCTGGCAGCCTCACCATTAAAGAGCTGGAGAAACAGAACCAGATTAAAAAGCTGAATATCAGTGAGTACATAACTAACTACTGTAGCCTGACACATTACTACCAGCATATCCTGTTACTGGGATTCATCACATCCAACTTGCATATGTATCAGAGACTGTTTTATTACTGGATGTAAACTGTTATCAAGAACCTGGTTATAGTAAAGTTTCCAGATGGATTTTAACCTGCCTCATTCTTCTTACTCCACACCACTACCACTCTTAACCTTTTTGCACCATCAAGGTGCTGGCGTCACGACAATACTTAAAGGATAACTGTCACACTTAGACCCTAATTATAATTTTCATATATGTAGTTACTAATAACATGATATTCCAGGATCAGTTACTATTAGACTGACTTACCCCATATTTAATAAGATTCAGCCCTTAGCAACCAGTCTGCATAAAACTGCAATCTCACTATTCAGTTAAGATGGCCGCCACTTCCCTCACCCTGAGGCTAATCCCGCCTGCCCTCACTAGCCAGTAACAATAGCCCCCCAAAAGTGTCAGTAACCAGAGCCCTCCCCCTAAAGGGTTAATCTCCTGCAGCACAAAGGGGTCCTCTTACCAGATGTTGCTTTCATTTGTACGCTGAGCAGACGGCAGATCTCCCTTCCCTGCTCTGCGCTGCTTCAACTCTACTTCTCCAGCTCTGCTGAGTGAGGGAGCGTCTGCCAAGCGCAGGGACAAGGAGAAGTGCACACAGCCCAGGCACTGTTATCAGCTGCTGGGGAGGACCTGGCTTTAATCATTTACTTACAGTCCCTGGCTGTCTGTAATGTGACCTTGCACGCAGCCTGCTTCTGCGTCCTCCGTCCTTCAACAGAGAGACGGACCTGCATAACAACCTTATTTTAAACACAGGTAAAAGTAGGCAGTACAGGGAACCAAACTGTGGAATTAAAGGGTAATTGAATACACAGTGAAAAGTTGAAATAGGGCCACCAAGGGAATCCAGTGCTGTTCTCCCCTTCACTGCACTGCTGGCCCAGAGAGGCGTCTGCTAAACCGTGAGTACCCAATGAACTGTTTGTACACTTCGGCCCACTGTGAACCTCACGTGTTCTCCCCTGCGGACCGGCACGTTGCATATCCCTAAAATATCAGTGACATCCAGTGCATTTTTTCCATAGACGGTGTCCGCTGAGGACAGTTAAATAATCCGCACCAAATCTCCTGTTTAAAGTGTGCGCATCCCTAAAATATCAGTGATATCCAGTGCACTTTTTCCGTAGATGGTGTCCGCTGCGGACAGATAAATTTTCCGTGCCACATCTCCTGTTTAAAGTGTGCGCATCCCTAAAATATCTGTGACATCCAGTGTACCTTTTTCCATAGACACTGGGAACAGTGACATTACCTGTGGTGCCTGTCCTGTATAAAGTTTCCTAATGTACAAATACCTTTGTACATTATTTTGCGCATACACTTCCAAATCCTACGCTACTGTACGCGTGACATACTTTCAAGCATATATCACATTTAAAATGAAGAAGGCGAGCAGTAAGGGACGAGAAAGTGGCCGTGATGCTGATGGTGCACGCAAAGGTCGTGTCCCTGGGTGCGGAGAACCTGTGCCTGCTGCCAGAGCGCAAGAAAAAAAATCATCCATACCTAGCTTCATGTCCCAGTTTGCAGGGCGGCGCAGGATACCACTCTTAGGCCTCTTTCACACGGGTGAACGCATTGCACCCGCACTGAATCCAGACCCATTCATTTCTATGGGGCTGTGCACATGAGCGGTGATTTTCACGCATCACTTGTGCATTGTGTGAAAATCGCAGCATGCTCTATATTGTGCGTTCTTCACACAACGCAGGCCCCATAGAAGGGAATGGGGCTGCGTGAAAATCGCAAGCATCCGCAAGCATGGTTATAAGGGAAAATAATAGCATTCTTAATACAGAATGCTTAGTAAAATAGGGATGGAGGGGTTAAAAAATAATTTAACTCCCCTCATCCACTTGTTCGCGCAGCCCAGCTTCTCTTCTGTCTTCTTCTTTGATGCCCAGGAGGAAAGGGACCTGTGGTGATGTCACTGAGCTCTTCATATGGTCCGTCACATGATCCATCACCGTGGATGGATAATGTGATGGATCATGTGATGAGCGCAGTGACGTCACCACAGGTCCTTTTCCTCCTGGGCATCAAAGAAGAAGACAGAAGAGAAGCTGGGCTGCGCGAACAAGTGGATGAGGTGAGTTACATTTTTTATTTTATTTTTCAACCCCTCCATCCCTATTTTACTAAGCATTCTGTACTAAGAATGCTATGATTTTCCCTTATAACCATGTTGGGTACCAAACATCCCGATTTTTCTCACGCGCGTGCAAAACGCATTAAAACGCTTTGCACTCGCTGGGAAAAATTGTGCATTTTCCCACAACGCACCCGCATCTTTTCCCGCAACACCCATGTGAACCCAGCCTTAAAGTCAGACCATTGCGACCAGGTGGTCAGTTGGATTGCAGCAGATAATGCTTCCAGTCAGTTACCCACCAACTGCATCTTCCACCAAGTCCAGTCTCAGTAGCCAGGAGTCTTGTCAACGTAATCCTCACTCTGATCCTCCTTCCTCCCACCATGTACAGTCTGACCAAACAAGTAATCCCACACTCGGATATTCCGAGGACCTCTTTTCATCGCCATTACTTGATTTGGCCCTCTCGCCAAGCACGCTTGAAGAAGGACATGAGATCTTGTGCCCTTATTACCAACCTCTAGAGCATCCACAGTAACAAGAACATGATGGTGGGGAATGGCAATTAGTGTTTAATGAGGTGGATGGTGATGAGAGACAGTTGCCAATGAGTCAACCGCAATTACTGTCTCAAGAGGTTGATGAAGAGGATGATACACAGTTGTCAATCACTGAGGTTGTGGTTAGGTTAACAAATCAGGAGAATGATCAGAGTGAGGAAGTGGAAGAGTACGTGGTGGACAATGAGGTCACTGACCCAAACTGGGAAGGTGGAAAGCCAAGTGAGGACAGCAGTTCAGAGGGGAAGGGATCTACAGCACCGCAACAGGCTGGAAGAGGCAGTGGGGTGGCAAAAGGGAGAAGGTGGACCACACCAAACAGGCCCTCAACTGTTCCACGGAGCACCCCCTAGCGGAAATCTCCCTTTCTAAGGGGTAGATGTTCCGCAGTATGGCTCTTTTTTGAGGAAAGTGTGGACGACAAAAGAATAGTAGTTTGAATAGTAGTTTGCAACCTGTGCCATACGAGTCGGGTGTGAACACTAGCAACCTCACCACCACCAGCATGATCCACCACATGGCATCCAAGCACCGTAATAAGTGGGACGAACGCCTAGGTCCATAATCTGTGTCTGCGGGTCACACCACTGCCTCCTCTTCCCCTATGTTACTTGCTGGCCAATCCCCTGTCGAAGGCGCAGGCCTGGATGGCTCCCGCCCTGCACCTGGACCTTTGCGAGCACCACAAGCCATAGGACTCAATGCGCAGCCATCCAAATTACTGGTCCGGGAAATGTTTCCATTTAGGCTTGTGGACACTGAGGCCTTCTGCAGCCTGATGTCGGCGGCCGTCCCGCTTTACGCAGTCCCTAGCCGCCACTATTTTTCAAGGTGTGCCATGTTCGCCTTACACCAACATGAGTAATATCACACATGCCCTAACCAACGCAGTTACTGGGAAGGTCCACTTAACCATGGACACATGAAGAAGTGCATTCGGCCAGGGACGCTACATTTCCCTGCTTAGGGGACAAACAGCACACCGCCGCAGAGCTATGGCAGGGGATAAGAGACCAGACTGAGCTGTGGCTCTCGCCACTCAACCTACAACCAGGCATGGTTGTGTCTGATAATGGCCATAACTTGGTGGCGGCTTTGGAGCTCGGCACGCTCCGAAACATCCCATGCCTAACTCACGTGTTCAACCTTGTGGTTCAGCGTTTTTTTTAAAACCTACCCCAATTTGCCTGAGCTACTGGTGAAGGTGCGCTGCGTCTCTGCACATTTCCACAAGTCATCAACAGCTTCAGCCGGTCTGTCAACGCTGCAGCAGCGCTTGAAATTGCCAGCTCACCGGCTGTTGTGCCACGTGAGCACATCCTGGAACTCCACGTTCCACATGTGGGCCAGGCTTTGTGAGCAGCAGAGGGTAGTAGTGGAATACTAGCTGCAACATGGTCGTTGCCTTTCCAGTCAGCTTCCGCTATTCACAAGCGAGGGGTGGGCATGGATGTCTGACCTTTATGAGATTTTAAGAAACTTTGAGGAATCAACACAGATGGTAAGCGGCGATAACGCTATTATCAGCGTAGCGATCCCACTTCTGTGTCCACTCAAACGCTCGCTGCTCACAATTAAGGATGACGCTTTGCATGTGGAAGAGGTGGAAATGGGGGAAGACATTACGCAGGGTGATAGCCAGACCACCCTCAGTTCGTCTTCTCTGCGTGAATTGGACGATGAAGAGAAGGAAGAGCAGGAGACGGTTGCCTTGGCTACAGAGGGTAGTGCCCATGGACGTTCAATTCCATCTGTTCATCATGGGTGGGCAGAAGAGGAGGAAGAGGATGAGTGATCCTCCTGATGACTGATTAAAAATTTGGGAAGATGGTGAAGGAGTACATAGCAGACCGTGTCAGCGTCCTCAATGCTCCCTCAGTGCCTTACAACTACTGGGTGTCCAAGTTGGACACATGGCACAAACTGGCGCTCTACGCCTTAGAGGTGCTGGCCCGCCCTGCCGCCAGCGTTTTGTTTGATCGGGCATTTAGTGCTGCTGGTGGCATTATAATAGATAAATAAATCAAGAAAAAGCTGGGCACTCACTATATCTGGAGTAAGTGGTACTTTATTGATCCGACCATAAAATCTTATAACAATAAATATATGTGTAGCAAGTCTGGCCAGACTAAAAAGTGATAAATAATAAATAAATATACAATATACAATACAATTGTGAAGTAAAAAGCGTAGGTTCTCCAGTAGAACCCAATCTCTGAGGATAAGTAATAGTTTCCTCAGAGATTGGGTTCTACTGGAGAACCTACGCTTTTTACTTCACAATTGTATTGTATATTGTATTGTATATTTATTTAGTATTTATCACTTTTTAGTCTGGTCAGATTTGCTACACATATATTTATTGTTATAAGGTTTTATGGTCGGATCAATAAAGTACCACTTACTCCAGGTATAGTGAGTGCCCAGCTTTTTCTTGATATATTTATTTAACTTTATAGATTGGGTGAATCTGTAGGCTGAGAGAACCCATCTGAGGAACCTAAAGTAGTAGTGTTGCCTATTTTGATTTTTCAATTATAACAGATAAGCGTATCCGCCTGTCAACTTAAAATGCTGACAGGTTGACTCTTATAAAAAGGAACAAGGCCTGGATTGACCATGACTTTTTGACTCCTCCAGAGGAAAGCGGCTGAACATTAAGGCACTTTAAATGTGTTGTTTGTAATGTACTGAATACATTGTATTCCCATGCACCTCTTCCACCACAAACAGGGGTATATGGTTGAATCTTCCTTTTCTCATCCTCCTTCTCCTCTTTAATTATATCAACACATGCTTATTCGTCACATATATGCCCTTCGCATATCATTTTTTAAAGGGTCAGCTCACCAGCAGGCCTTGCATATAATTTTTTAGAGGGTCAGCTCACCAGCAGGCCCTTACATATAACTTTTTTAGAGGGTCAGCTCACCAGCAGGCCCTTGCATATAATTTTTTACAGGGTCAGCTCACCAGCAGGCCCTTGCATATAATGTTTTACAGCATCAGCTTACCAGCAGTCCCTCGCATATAATGTTTTACAGGGTAAGCTCACTAGCAGCCCCTCGCATATAATTTTTTAGAGGGTCAGCTCACCAGCAGGCCCTCGCATATAATGTTTTACAGGGTCAGCTTACCAGCAGGCATTCACCTACAATCTTTTACAGGGTCAGCTCACCTGAAGGCCCTCGCATATAATATTTTAGAGGGTCACCTCATCTGCAGGCCGGCATTTAAAATCTTTTACAGGGTCAGCTCATCAGCAGGCCCGCACCTAAAATCTTTTACAGGGTCAGCACACCAGCAGGCCCTCGCATATAATTTTTTACAGGGTCAGCTCACCAGCAGGCCCTCGCATATAATTTTTTACAGGATCAGCTCACCAGCAGGCCCTCGCATATAATTTTTTACAGGGTCAGCTCCCCAACAGGCCTTCACCTACAATCTTTTACAGGGTCAGCTCACCAGCAGCCCCGCACCTAAAATCTTTTACAGGGTCAGATCACCTGCATGCCCTCACCTAATTTTACCTAATAGGTAATTTGTGCGCATGCTGCCTTCCTTGGATGTGGTAGCCATTTCTTAGGCTCCCTCTATGAACTCAAACCCTGATTTTCCGTTACCTGTATTCACCATGGTTTGCGCTGACAATAACATCAAAAGTTGATAGGAAATGCGAATGAATCGTTGCCATCACAGGGACGTGCGATTGGCCCCAGCTTATCTAGAGTCACCAAATCTGCAGCAGGCCCTCACCCATAATGTTTAGATAGTCAGATCAGCAGGCCCTTGCTCCAAATGTTTTTGAGGGTCGCCAGCAGGCCATCAATCATATATCTTTTTTTACAAATAGTCACAATAATAATAACAAATATTGTACAACTTTTTATGTGAACCTCCACTGCTATATTTTATGTATCTACAAACTAGCTGTGTGTAGTCTACTACAGTCAGAATTCCTTTCTGTCTGTCGCCTTATAAACTGAAAAGAAGCAACAAGAAGAGAGGAATAGCACATGATTGAGAGGTCATTCAGAAATTCTGAAGTCTATATGTAGGTTTGCCTAGGGGTACTCTGGTACTTTGACTATTGATGGTCTGTCTTCAGGATAAGTAATCAATATCAGATCGGTGGGAGTTCGGCACCAAGCTCCCTCATCGATCCTGCTCCATAAACAATACAGTGGAAGACAGGCTCCATACACTGTGTATTTCTGGTGCTGGTTTTCTGCAGCTTAGCTCACATTCACTTGAAAAAGAGCTGAGCTGTACTACCCTGTCATGGCCACCATACTGTAGACGCATATTTTCCGGTGGATACCCAAAACATCTGATCATGTTACCCCAGATCTAATTTATTTAACACCAGTAGGGGATGTCCATGACTGCTTTCTCCAAAAACAGCCCCAACCCTTTCTATGCGTTGTAGATGGTATTGCAGCTTGGCTCCATTGGAGTTAAAGTGGACCTTTCATCAGTTTTCACATAGGCTAATTATGGTATTACCTTGTAAGGCAGTCCCCACTGATGCCATGTGTTTTTTTTTTTTTTTTAACCCCCCCCCCCACTGTTCGTCCGCTGTGGTCCCCCAATATTTTTGTGCGCTGTATTGTAATAAGCTGTAACTTCGCAACGGGGCGGAGACGCAGTCTTCTGCTGTGGGCGTCTCCTTCTCCCAGGCTCTGAGCGCGATCCAATCAGAGCGGACCGCTCACAGCCAGGGAGAAGGAATCTCGCTCCTTCTCCCTGGTTATGAGCGGTCCGCTCTGATTGGATTGCGCTCACAGACAGCTCATTACAATACAGCACGCCAAAATATCGGCGGACCACAGCAGACTAACAGTGGGGGGGGGGGGTTTAAAAAAAAAAAAACACCCATGGCTTCATTGGGGGCCGCCTTACAAGGTAATACCATAATTAGCCTATGTCAAAACTGATGAAAGGTCCTCTTTAACAGGGAAGAGCTGCAATACCACACACAACCTGCAAAGAGGAGTGGTGCTGTTTTTTGGAAGAAAGCAGTCATATTTTTCTAATATTGCACAAGTCTTTTATGTTCCCGGCAACCACTTTAACCCTTTTGCAACCTCCGCTGTATATATATGGCTAAAGTTGCGTCTTTAAACATGGCCCTGCTCACAAGTGCTATAGCCGCCGGGTATCTGCTGTAGGTGTCTCATTCAGGCTTCGGCAGCTATTAATGGAATACACCAATACAGGCCACTAGGTGGTTATATTGAAAATGTAGTGTTCAGTGATGGCTATATAGCCAGCAATGAACACAATGGGCAATCTAATGATTGCCAGTTATAGTCACCCAGGGTGAGTTAAAAAAAATAATAATAATAAAAATAGTTTTGAAAAATGTGAGTATTAACATTTTTTATAAAAGTTCAAATCACCCCGCTTTCCCAAAAAAGAATACTTAGCCAGTAAAAAATATACATCATGGGCATTGCAGCATGCAAAAATGCCCATGCTATTAAACTATTATTAACAATATTAATCCCATAAAGCTCCATACGGATAACTGCAAAAAAGTTATAATGGTCAGAATATGGTGATGAAAAAAAAAAATTCCGAAGGTTTTTTAATTTTTTTCAGTATTAAAATGTGATTTTGTTGTAATCGTACTGACCTGGAAAATAAAGGCAACAGGTCAATTTTGCCGCATAATGAACAGTGCAAAAAAAAAAAATGTGGCAGAATTGTATTCTTTTTCCAATTCCACCCTTTTTGTAATTTTTTTTCCGCATCCCACTACATTGTCCCACTCCTGTAGCAGCGTTTCCCCGCTGAGATCGCGGAACCTGTTACATTGTACTAATAGCCCGAACCCTCAAGCAGGCTTCGGCAGCTATTAGCGGAATATACCAAGACAGACCACTAGGTGGTTATATTGAAGATGAAGTGTTCAATGATAGCTATATAGCCATCAATGAACACAATAGTCACCCTGGGTAGAAAAAAAGTAAAAGAAAAAATGGTACGCAACAGTAAATGGTGCCATTTTAAAGTACAACTTGTCCCACAAAAAAAAAAAGCCCTCATAAGGCTATGTGAATGGAAAAAATAAAAAAAGTTATGACTCTGGGAAGGCAGGGAGTGAAAAACTATGATGCAAAAACAGAAAATTATCCGGTCCTCTAAGGGTTAAAGAACATAAATTACTGCAAAAATATGCACACCTTTTAAAAACAAGCTGTGAACAGGAGAAATAGGTGATATATTAATAATCGTAATTCTATAGTTGTTGATACCCGGCTCCTAAATTGCCTGCGATGATTGGGCTGCGCCAATTCCCTAAATGACACACTTTCTGTATGAAAGCTAATTTACAAACTCAAAGTGAAATGTTGTATAAAGGCAAGCACATCTCGTAATTATTAGTGGGGAAAATGGCTCAATTATTCCCTGTACTCACATCTCAGAAATCCTGCAGAAAGGCGCGTTTTGTATATTTTATTACACAGCGCTATTGTGAAATTCATTTCTTTTTATCATAATGTAAATGCTTTCAGCTGCTTTGATTTTTTTGGCAGACATGGGTCACCACACAATGTGATGCTTTTATTACAAAAGATTTTTTTTAACAACTTTTTTGATAACTTTACAACAAGCAACAAAAAAACTAAAGTGACTACAAATTATGTATTACTTATTTTTAACATTTTAAAAGCTGTATATACACAGGTGCAGATAATGGGGATGGATACAGGATATGCAGAAGTAAAAGTTACAACCAGGCTCCAATACCTGAGGGTTGCAAAGATGCCCCCATTTACCACCATATAAAAAGCCAGAAGAGTGGAAGAGGTTTTAGCTGCCGGTGTGATGTGTAGGTCCCGATACCAACCAAATCACTTAGAGGGGTTGTCCACCTTCAGGGGCCTTTTGGCCAGACATCTCCCCCACAATTCTCCAGACCTGCATAGTGAAGCATACTTACTTGCTCCCCGCCACCTGGTTCCAGATCTGTGGGTCACCCGCTGCTGCTCTCTGCTCCCACCCTTCAGCATGATGGGAGTCATGTGTGCCGCTGCAGCCAATAACTGACCTCAACGGTGACGTGTCCCCCATGTGTCACATGATCAATTGATGTGACACATAGGGGACACTGGACTGCTGTGGCCACTCTTTTGCTGCATCAGCAGAAGTGATCCCCTTCAAACTGGATGTTGATGAGAGGGAACAGAGCATGACAGTGGAGGACCAAAGGAGAAGGAACCAAGTGGCGGGAAGCAGGTAACTATGCTTCTCTTCAACAGTTCAGTGAGGTGGGGAGTCCCTTGAAGGTTGACAACTACCAGTCATACACGTTCAATAGCTGTTGACTGATTCATCGTTTGGCCTATAGTTATCTCTTCGAACTTCCCATACCGTGACACGTTTGGTTCAGCCAAATGTGAATGGTATGTGTATTTAATAGGGAGTCAGGAGACATTTCTGCTTGTGGCTTGTCTTCTGGTAGAACAAAACGATGGGGTAAAATATTCACTTTGCCCAAGCATCATCTGTCAAGGTCTAGCTCTCCATACACATCAGACTGTTGGTTGAGTGGTGAATCTGCAGTGGTGATTGTAGAAATTAGAGAATCTCAAGTTCTACCTTGACACAACTACTACCTAAATTCCGGTTGCCCTTGGAAACAGACCTCAGTTTAGCTCCACTCTGCTGTCATTCATGTAATCTAACAACTCTCAGCTCCCACAGTTCACTGCTAAAGTAGATTTCACTGAAGAGAGATTATCATTTTGAAAAAGGGTTTATGAGAACCTACTGTAATTTGAATTTCTGAGAGTGCAATAACTTTTTTTTAGGAGAATGTATTCCCTCTCACTTGCACTTCATATCCCCTCTCAAGTATTTACTGCATCTTTGACTTTTTATGAAAAGTTTAAAATTTTTATTGATCTTTCACAGATAATGATCTGTATTTATTCATGTACACAAACCATACAGAAGAAATATGACCTACTGACAAATACTTCAAACAGATTTGAGACCAGAGTGTATCCATTTCTCGACAATGTTCTTTTTAGAGTCCTCTACCGCAACTAGTTTGCCGTAACTTGCTCTGACGGGCTTTTCACTAGGTATGCCATACAGTATGAAATGAGATGCCAATTGTAGTGAATCTGTCCATAAATTGATTTTTTATTATATTTTTATAATATTCAAAACTCAAACGTCATCTAAACATCTAAACATATTAGACTATAGATGATGAAAATGGGCGATCTTAACCTCAATGTTCATTGAGTGGAATTTATCAATGGATGATCATTTTAGCTGACCAATAACACATCGTCATCCGTAAAGAAGATGACCACATTTGAATTTTTTATTTACTAGAAAAATATATTTTTAATTCCTAAGAAAGATCCTTTATTCATGAATGAAAATGTATGGTCAGTTTGAATGGCCAGTATGTATGGCCGTGTCAGCAAAATGATTGTTCACCAATCATTTACTTAACAGCTGTCCAACATTTATGTTATTTGAGCCTGTCTTTATGGTAAAAATAAAGGGTGAAATCAACACGTCTGATGTACATGTTTAATATTTAAACATGGTGCCCACTCAGAAGCTGAGTGAGCACCATGGCCTCTGGGTTTCTGCTGTTTTAAGCAGCAGACACCCAGTGCTAATAGCTGCGATCGGCAATAACATCGATCATAGACATTAATCCCTCATTGCAATGGTAAATTTTGACCATGGCATCTGAGATACTTTTGGGCCCAAACAGCTTCCCCATGCTGAGATTAGGGAAGCCATTTATTTGTATGGAAGCCTCGAGCCTTAGTAGGGATCCAAGGCTACCACAGCAATAGTTCTTATGGAGCCCTGCCTGTGGCAGATGACTCCAGAGAATGAAGGAAACAGGTCAGTTTACCACTTAGGGATAGTGTTGGGCGTGAATATTTGAATCACAAATTTTTATCGCGAATAGCGCCACTTCGAGAATTTGCGAAGAATTAGAATATAGTGCTATATATTCGTATTCTCGAATATTCTAAGATTTTTTTTCATCAGTAACCTCCCTTCTTGCTTGTGGGAAAATGAGAAGAAATGTCTTTGTCTGAGCTTAGCAACATCCCTAGCAACCAATAGGAAAGTTCCCTACCCCTTACTCATTAATTGCCGATTTATTTGCGCAATCGCGAATATATTGGAGCACTCTATCTGCATATAAAGCTATTGTGATGTTCTTCAGTAACAACCATTTTCTCCAGTATCAGGAAACTTCTAGCATCTTGAAAAATGTAGCAACAGTGACCCACGCCTGTATTGCACGTGCAATACGTGCATATTACAGTGCTGATTTTCGCAATCAAGAAAATAATCACAAATTTACGAATTTGCGAATATATGATGAATATTCACCCAAATATTCGCAAAATATTGCAAATTTGAATATTGCCCCTGCCACTCATCACCACTTAGGGAGCACCATATAATTTCAAGCCCATTAAACTTTTGTCAGAATTGTGTTTTTCCCAGTTCCACTCCCTTTTAAATCTGTTTCCATCTTCCCACTACATCTTATGCAATAGTGATGGTGCCATTTAAAAATGCATGTCTATGTCAATCGAAAAATAAAAAAGTTCGGGAAGGCAGAAAATCGCAAGGTCCTGAAGGACTTAAATATGTTACCTGAGATGTAAAAATGATGTGATATAACATTGTGTTGCTTATTACAGTTAGCAATTACCTTCATTAAAGGGATATTCCATTAGAAAAATAATTATCTTGTAGAGTACTAAGGGTGCAAATTTAAGCTTAAAGAAAAGCAGTACTTATCTCAAGCCACTCTCATCCCTAATGATGCCCAGTCCCCCATCATTCTCTACTTCCCGGGCCATCACTGTCATTCCAACAAGTGACCACTATAACTATTCACTGGCTGTAGCAGGTCACTACTGAAGCCAGTGATTGGCTGCAACAGTCACATGCCACTGTGCCATCACTGAACCAGGAAGCAGAGGGCGCTGGGGGATCTGGCAGTCTCAGTACAGGAGTGGTTGGTGAGCTGTGAAGTGATTACAGATTTTTCATGTTTAAGCATTAACTTTAGCATCTTAAAACAATTTTTTTAAATAACTAATTTTTTTTATTTATTTTTATTTAACAATTTTTTAAAATAATCTCTCCTTTGCTATAATGTGTTATTACATTGTACATCTGTCATATGACATTCCGTGTATACTTTTACACATTGTATACTATATTTTAAATTTTGAATAAAAATTATTGTAAAAAATAAATAAAAAAATAACAGGAGTACCCCAGCAATGATATTGGATCACCATGTACCAGCACCATCATTTTCTTTTTGCTACAGCAGAAATGGTTCGCCCTGTGTTATTATGCTTTAGTGGAGTGAGAAAAGTCACACTAAGACTAAGCAAGACACTGGAGGTAATAGGAAGGATCAGCTCAGAGGAGAAGTTGTGAAGCATGAGATGACTAGGGGGTGATTTTGAAGACTGATGTCATGCACAGTGCAGAGATTGACCTTGGGAACCCATGCACTAGAGAACATATCTATGTGTTCAAGTGACTGAATGAGGAAGGATGAACTGAGGTGAAGAAAACATTCTTAGTGAAAAAGTACTACTAGTATCTAAAGGGGATTGATATTAACTAGAACTGGATAAAATAAATTGCAGAAGTGTCTCTTTACAGCTATTTTCGTATTTGCTTTATAATAATTATATATACATATATATACAGGGAGTGCAGAATTATTAGGCAAGTTGTATTTTTGAGGATTAATTTTATTATTGAACAACAACCATGTTCTCAATGAACCCAAAAAACTCATTAATATCAAAGCTGAATATTTTTGGAAGTAGTTTTTAGTTTGTTTTTAGTTTTAGCTATTTTAGGGGGATATCTGTGTGTGCAGGTGACTATTACTGTGCATAATTATTAGGCAACTTAACAAAAAACAAATATATACCCATTTCAATTATTTATTTTTACCAGTGAAACCAATATAACATCTCAACATTCACAAATATACATTTCTGACATTCAAAAACAAAACAAAAACAAATCAGTGACCAATATAGCCACCTTTCTTTGCAAGGACACTCAAAAGCCTGCCATCCATGGATTCTGTCAGTGTTTTGATCTGTTCACCATCAACATTGCGTGCAGCAGCAACCACAGCCTCCCAGACACTGTTCAAAGAGGTGTACTGTTTTCCCTCCTTGTAAATCTCACATTTGATGATGGACCACAGGTTCTCAATGGGGTTCAGATCAGGTGAACAAGGAGGCCATGTCATTAGATTTTCTTCTTTTATACCCTTTCTTGCCAGCCACGTTGTGGAGTACTTGGACGCGTGTGATGGAGCATTGTCCTGCATGAAAATCATGTTTTTCTTACCTTGCAGACTCCTTCCTGTACCACTGCTTGAAGAAGGTGTCTTCCAGAAACTGGCAGTAGGACTGGGAGTTGAGCTTGACTCCATCCTCAACCCGAAAAGGCCCCACAAGCTCATCTTTGATGATACCAGCCCAAACCAGTACTCCACCTCCACCTTGCTGGCGTCTGAGTCGGACTGGAGCTCTCTGCCCTTTACCAATCCAGCCATCTGGCCCATCAAGACTCACTCTCATTTCATCAGTCCATAAAACCTTAGAAAAATCAGTCTTGAGATATTTCTTGGCCCAGTCTTGACGTTTCAGCTTGTGTGTCTTGTTCAGTGGTGGTCGTCTTTCAGCCTTTCTTACCTTGGCCATGTCTCTGAGTATTGCACACCTTGTGCTTTTGGGCACTCCAGTGATGTTGCAGCTCTGAAATATGGCCAAACTGGTGGCAAGTGGCATCTTGGCAGCTGCACGCTTGACTTTTCTCAGTTCATGGGCAGTTATTTTGCGCCTTGGTTTTTCCACACGCTTCTTGCGACCCTGTTGACTATTTTGAATGAAACGCTTGATTGTTCGATGATCACGCTTCAGAAGCTTTGCAATTTTAAGAGTGCTGCATCCCTCTGCAAGATATCTCACTATTTTTGACTTTTCTGAGCCTGTCAAGTCCTTCTTTTGACCCATTTTGCCAAAGGAAAGGAAGTTGCCTAATAATTATGCACACCTGATATAGGGTGTTGATGTCATTAGACCACACCCTTTCTCATTACAGAGATGCACATCACCTAATATGCTTAATTGGTAGTAGGCTTTCGAGCCAATACAGCTTGGAGTAAGACAACATGCATAAAGAGGATGATGTGGTCAAAATACTCATTTGCCTAATAATTCTGCACGTAGTGTATATATATATATATATATATATATATATATATATATACAGTACAGACCAAAAGTTTGGACACACCTTCTCATTCAAAGAGTTTTCTTTATTTGCATGACTATGAAAATTGTAGATTCACACTGAAGGCATCAAAACTATGAATTAACACATGTGGAATTATATACATAACAAAAAGTGTGAAACAACTGAAAATATGTCATATTCTAGGTTCTTCAAAGTAGCCACCTTTTGCTTTGATTACTGCTTTGCACACTCTTGGCATTCTCTTGATGAGCTTCAAGAGGTAGTCATATGAAAATAAAGAAAACTCTTTGAATGAGAAGGTGTGTCCAAACTTTTGGTTTGTACTGTATATATACTGTACATATACTGCATTTTTCAAACAATAAGACTCACAGGACTATAGAGACACCTAGGATTTAGAGGAGGAAAATAAGAAAAACATTTTTTTACATCAGAACCCCAATCCTCATCAGACCCCCAAATCAGACCCCTATTCTTCATCAGTCCTCAGATCAGACCCCAAAATCAGACCCACAATGTAAGAAACTCTCCTGTTTCGTGGTCCACTGGGGGCCCCAGCAATTCTCGTGGGGCTCGGCCTGCTGGGACCCCATTGGAGTAGCGGGACAGGTCACGCATGTGCCTGCGGAATATTTGGTTCCGACTCCGCTTGAGCGTCCGCGTGCACTCTTGAGAGGAGGTTCGCAAGGGGTTACGTGGCCGAACGTACGCGCATCTTATTCGCTACGCCGGCCGCTGACGAGGAATATACCTGTACATAAACTCTAGTAGATTAGAGGGCAGGCATTGGTTAAGTGATCAATGACCAGCCAAAGCCGCACAAGTGTCAGGGATTAGGATAATCATATGGCCTATGAGGAATAGACTCATGGCACTCTGTGGTTGGCTAGCAGGTGTTTAAGAGGTGATCTCCCTGGCTAGTCAGTGCCCACTGTTTTGACAACCCGGGTGTATGCTGCTGTTCACATTCTTCCAGACTACCTGTGCATGATCTCTGACTTCCTCAGTCCATCTCTAAAGACTGCCTATGGGAAACTACTATGCGGAACAGTTTGTCTCATGTTGGACCTCGGATCGGACCCTGAAAATGTCTCGTCCCTAGGTACTACGTTACAAGGACTATTTCTGTGCATATGAACTTTGGCCTGGTCTGGCTGTCCATGTGAGTTTTCCTGCACAAGTTATTATTTGGATTGATTACCTGCCTATGATTTCTAGTCTGGACTGTTCTGCCGTCATTTAATAAATCCACCATTGTTTAAACTCTGTCTGGTTGTTTTGGGTTCTGCACCATTACACCCAACCTCTATCAGCAGACCCCTTCGATCTCCATCAGCCTCAAATCAGACCTCCATTAACCTCAGGTTAGATCAGAAATAAAAAAATAAAAAAACGTACCTCGCTTGCTCTGGATGAAGATGCCCCTCTGCAGATCCAGGACTCATCATTCCCTTGTCTTCTTCCAGCCCCCACTGCACTCAAATCATAATGTGCACCTACATGTACTATCTTCTGATGGTGTACGCAGTCAGGACACAGTTCAGCGCAAGGTCCAGAAGAAGACCAGGGAGGGTGAGTACAGCCGATGCAGTGCTTCCCCACCAATCCCTGCATTCGGGCCATAGGATGCACTGCCATTTTCCCTCACTTTTGGAGGAAAAGTGCATCTTATAGTCCATAAAAAATGTATATATGTTATATTTGATGCAACAGAAACATTCAAATTTAGATTTCGCCCCTGTTTTAAATCTGCTCACTTATGTTTTTACTCCATGCCACCAATTACCAGTAATTTCACTCCCTGACTTGCGTACATGGTAAGTAGAAATTTGTTGCAGATTTCCCAAACACTTTGGTTTCCAATGAATCTGAAGTTTTTGGGATTTGTGAGGTCAGTGGATGTGTCATACTCAGTGTATAAAATCCTGGACAGAATCTGCCATGTTTTTCTAGACTTGTACATTGGAGGGATAGCACATATGTTAGATAGGGAGAAGAGATCTTAAAACACAGAATATACCAAGTTTAGTATCAAAGAGTTTATTTCATAGAATGTGTCGGCAGATAAGAACCATTTGGCCCATCTGGTCTGCCCAATATACTGAATACTATGGCTAGCCCCTGGCCCTATCTTATATGAAGGATGGCCTTATGCCTATCCCATGCATGCTTAAACTCCTTCACTGTATTTGCAGCTACCACTTCTGCAGGAAGGCTATTCCATGCATCCACTACTCTCTCAGTAAAGTAATACTTCCTTATATTACTTTTAAACCTTTGCCCCTCTAATTTAAAACTATGTCCTCTTGTAGCAGTTTTTCTTCTTTTAAATATGCTCTCCTCCTTTACCGAGTTGATTCCCTTTATGTATTTAAAAGTTTCTATCATATCCCCTCTGTCTCGTCTTTCTTCCAAGCTATACATATTAAGGTCTTTTAACCTTTCCTGGTAAGTTTTATCCTGCAATCCATGTACTAGTTTAGTAGCTCTTCTCTGAACTCTCTCTAGAGTATCTATATCCTTCTGGAGATATGGCCTCCAGTACTGCGCACAATACTCCAAGTGAGGTCTTACCAGTGTTCTGTACAGCGGCATAAGCACTTCACTCTTTCTACTGCTTATACCTCTCCCTATACATCCAAGCATTCTGCTGGCATTTCGTGCTGCTCTATTACATTGTCTTCCCACCTTTAAGTCTTCTGAAATAATTACTCCTAAATCCCTAATAGCTAGTTAGATGTAATAATAATTGACAGATAGAAAGTTTTAGAGACAGGAATCAGTGTGCCATATTGTGTAACTTATTCAGGCTGCAGGCTGGTTTTGTGAGCCATTTTTTCAGACTGCTAGTCTGCAGTATTTAAACTCCACCTGTCAGCAGATTTGTACCTAAAAAACAAGCTGAAGTGTTGCATGTGTGTTGGCAGCAGGAAGCATCTGTGCTGGTCCCATATTCATACCTTTGCTGAGAAAAAATGTGTTTTAATATATGAAAATGAGCCTCTAGGAGCAATGGGGGCGTTGCCATTACTCCTTGCAGCTCTGCTCTCTCTGAAACTGCTGTGCCCTTTGATTGACAAGGCCAGACGTGATGACATTTTCACTGCCTAAATTTATTATTAATGTGAATAATTCCAATCTTCATAACATAACTTGCAATCACAGACATTCACTCAGGGAGTGTTGAAACCATTAAATTATTTAAAGTTTCAGCAGAATTTAAAGCCATACAACTCAATGTATTATTAATGTAAATCACTACAATCCCCATCAAATCACTAACAATAAAAAAAATTTAAAATCTTTCACAATATTAATCTTGGACCTGATAGTGTGCCACCTGACATATTGGTTAGTATGACAGTTAAAATAGTTTTAAAATGGGGTCACTTTTTTAGAGTTTCTACTCTAGGGGTGCATCAGGGGGGCTTCAATTGGGACATGGTGTCAAAAAAACCAGTCCAGCAAAATCTGCCTTCCAAAAACCATATGGCATTCCTTTCCTTTCCTTCTTTTGAATACCTTGAGGGGTGTAGTTTCTTAGATGGGGTCACTTTTATGGAGTTTCTACTCTAGGGGTGCATCAGGGGGCTTCAAATGGGACATGGTGTAAAAAAACCAGTCCAGCAAAATCTGCCTTCCAAAAACAAAACGGCCCACCTTTCACTCTACACCCCGCTGTGTGGCCGTACAGTAGTTTATGGCCACATATGGGGTGTTTCTGTAAACGGCAGAGTCAGGGCAAAAAAGATACAGACTTGTTTGGCTGTTAACCCTTGCTTTGTTATTAGAAAAAAAATCAGTTTTGAATACCTTTAGGGGTGTAGTTTATATAATAGGGTCATTTTTGGGTGGTTTCTATTATGTAAGCCTTGCAAAGTGACTTAAGACCTGTAGTGGTCCCTAAAAATTGGATTTCTGAAAAATTTCAAGATTTGCTTCTAAACTTCTAAGCCTTGTAACATCCCCCAAAAATAAAATATCATTCCCAAAATAATTCAAACATGAAGTAGACATATGGGGAATGTAAAGTCGTCACATTTTTTGGGGGTATCACTATGTATTACAGAAGTAGAGAAACTGAAACTTTGAAAAATGCAAATGCTTCAACATTTTGGGTAAATTAGGTATTTTTTATGCAAAAAAATAAATAAAATTTGACTTCATTTTATCAGTGTCATGAAGTACAATATGTGACGAAAAAACTATCTCAGAATGGCCTGGATAAGTCAAAGTGTTTTAAAGTTATCAGCACTTAAAGTGACACTGGTCAGATTTGCAAAAAATGGCCTTGTCCTTAAGGTGAAATAAGGCTGTGTCCCTATGGGGTTAAAAAGTATAAAAGTCACACAGGTTGTTTGTTACCACGATCAATTATCCCTCTACACCTTAATGGGACACAATCAGATATACTACTATCTGACACATGGTCGACAAACATAGAATTACATTCGTTGCAACAATATGTATACACACTATTGAACACGCCTTTTCATCCCATATCAGTCCACACACCGTCAATATACGTGCATCTAACTAAACACTACCTCATGTTTAAACCATGTGTATGCCTCCTAGTACTTTTTTCCATACGTATTAATCCATACGTATATTGACTACTATTTTTATATTTATCCATTTTTATTTTACATTTTTATTTTATTTTATTATGTATTTTTATTTTTATTTTTCCTGAGATTTTAATTTTAGTAGTGCAAATTACATCGCACTCCTACTCTACCGCCATCCAATTACAATTATGTGACAAATATTGCATATATCCATGAGGATACAATACCTATCCCTATTTTACCTCAAGGATCCAGGACATATTTTACCCAATACCAAAAAAGAAGAAAAAAACCCTTGACCACACCCACAACTACTAATTGGATGCAATTAGACCCCTATAAATTCTCAAAATGGAATAGGCGACTCATTTCCACTGAAGAAGGAGCAGCACGCTCCGAAACGCGTATGGGATATTGAGTCAGCCTATTCAAACTAGCTAGCACCAAGAAAAAGGATCCTATAACTTAACAAGAGCTCCGGAGCTATTCTTCTTCCCCTCCTGTTCAAACTGCAGCATTTTCCCGCCACCCACCCCCACGTGGCAAGCCGACATTAACTTGAGCGGGAAACTCCACTTCAAACAGAGGTGACGTCACCGGAAGTGAAGACCGCACGGCCGGAACACTCAGCGGGCGGACAACTGACACGTGCCCGCCGCTCTGCAGGAAGGAGTCGCCTACTATCGCACCAGCGACCAACAGGAGGGTAACGTACCTGCTTACACAGCAGTAGTTTTTTTCCATATACAGCTCATGACATCGGACCTGTAAAGAAACTCTGCTTACAAGGAGACATTTACCCTATTAGTCCACCAGATGTCCTTTTCCTCCAACAGGATTTGAATGCAATTGACATTTCAGGACATTGTCCAGTATCTACAGGATTTATATATTCACCCCCTCTTATGGGTATTGCATCATAGGATTGAACTTTCCCCCACAGGCTTTTCTTCAACAGGTGTCAAATACCTCTCCTTGAACATTGGAATCCAATTCCCATAGATTTTTCTCCAACAGGTTTCTTATATGAATTGACAATCAAACTACCATTTCTACCAGTTGGCTACTTTTAAATCTTTTATTTTTAATTTTATACTGTATACAAGTGCTGATACCTACAGATATATATATGTATCTATTAGCGATCTGCCTTATGTAATTGTCTACATCTATTTGACGACGCATTTTATGATACCACTTTTTATTCAGGCATACCCAGCCATTGTTTTTTAGGCACATCCAGCCATTATTTAATAAATAATCTTTGTATCTACCTATCCTCCATACATCACCTATGTTTTGAGTGCCATCCCTTTACTTCCACATACTTCTTCTCCATTACAAGCGTTGGGTACGCTTTGTTTGGATTGAGCACCACATTCCACCCCTTGGAGTTATAGTGAGCCGCCTCTTACCTATATTTTGTTTGTTACCTTCGTCTACTATCTATTTACCCTTAGACATATATGTCACCGTCTCTTTGTCATTACAAATACTGGGTTAGGGTTAAAGACCTAATAAGGGTTTGATACAGTCCTAGGAGACCCCAGAGTGCCATACATGATTTTTCTGGGAAACTGGGACACTTTTGATTTGGGTCAGATTTCATTGGACCAAATCAAATCTCATACCAATAGGAAATCTGCTAATCTCTAATAATAAATTTGTTTCATTTCCTTCACTCATAACTGATGGGATATTGTACTTTGTTGTAAAGGAGGGCAAGTAAACATTACATTTCCCTACTTGGTTGTCACCTTTGAGAAATGTCCAATTTTTTACTTTAGAATTAGAGATCAGCGAAGTTCTTAAAAATTCTATTCACCTGCTTTGTCGAATTTCACAAAGAAATTTGCTTCATGGGGAATTACTTCATCACAAAGCGCATTTCTTTGTATGTAATGGTGGGGAACGGTGATCACGTTGCCTCCCGTCATTGAACCCTTCAGATGGCGTGTTCATTGCTAATCGCGGCATCTGAAATTAACATTGAGAGCTTCCAGGGGTAGATCTAAATTCTCCATGAAATGGCGTAAAAAAATACATACTCACTACATCCATTTGCACACAAAGAGGCCGCCATCGCCATCTTCATTGAAGACACCATGCGAAATTTCACGCGGTGACAACGCTGGCCGGTGTGGTGATGCCATACGTCACTGCGCGTCAGATTATCTTCAATCAAGATGGTGCAAATGGATGAGGTGAGTATGTATTTTTTTACGCCATTTCAGGGAAAATTTATTCATTATCATTAGGCTCGAGGAAATTCGGCTCTGCGGCGAATCAAATTTCTCCTGAAATTTGGATCAAATTCCACTTTGAATTCTTCGATTCACTCAGCACTAAAAATAATTCAACTCAAATTGGGCCAAACATATTTCCTCGTTTCCTCCTGATTTCACTACAGTCCTGATAGTGTTAGATTCCTTTACCATCTTCCTAGTGGTGTTGCTATAGGAGAAGGAGTTACATATGTGGAAGCCCTGATAGGTCACACCTGGACCCTAGTGCTAGAGGAGGTCTAAATAACCCTATGACATGTAAGGAGGCACCAGTATTGTACATGGTTTCTTTTATTTTGGCCCAGAGGGCTATTTTTTCACCCTGTGTCTAATGAGCCTCTGTTCGTATGTATAAGTTGTGCTTCTAGAAATGCAGAGTGATACAGCAGATGGAGGAGCTCAATTTCTCAATCCGGCAACAAGCGCCTTCTTTTTACCAAATTTACCAATAAGTTATACTGAATGACTTAATTTAGAAACAGAATTGCTGATTATTACAGAATCCATCCCCTTATGTACTCTTCTCTGTCTCCCCTTAGGTTCCAGACTCCTCCTCTTTGAAGCCATAACTAAGCTTTCTTTCACAAGGAACAAAGGTTCAGTTTGCTGTCTTAGCCCCTTATCTAAATAGCTTTATCAAGTCAAAGTGGCGTGTTGGTGTCCAGGTATACATTTATCTCTGAGGTTGTTATGGTTTGATTTATACGATACTCATACCAACTAGATGGCACAATTCACTTATAGAAGCTTCCACAACTTAAATTAGGATCAAGGTACTCAGATGACCCCAGAAGTCAGAGGACCCTAGCTGGCCTGGTTTTTGATTCTCTGGATAATGTTAAATGATTGGGCACCAGATCAAAAATAGGTGGGAATGGAGATATGGTTGCTCTGCTCCATGACAAAACCAATTTAAAGGGTTGTCCCATGAAGACAACATCCATATGATAAGGGGTCAGACCACTGGGATCCCTGCCGATCACAAAAACAGGGGCTCATGATCTCTGTTTAAATGGATCAGCTCCTTGCAACTCTATCGGATTGCTGGAGATAGCAGCACTCAACAGCCCCACAGAGCTTTTTAAACTTTTTAAACTTCAGTTAACTTTAATCTACAGTAAGGGTGTAATCTCTAAAAATACATCTGTCAATCATGCTTCCTTATAGTTAGAGAAAAGCACTTGTAATTCTCAGCTGTGGGACACAACGATGAGTTATCGATCAAACGCTCTTTTCTTTATGAAATCCGATAATGGCAGGATTCATTCTACAGGCTGGAAAACTGACAGAGGAAAATTGCCATTGGATATTGGACTACAAAACACAAAATGGAATTGGAATTAAAGTAAAGAAAAAAAGCAAATAATATAAAATAATAACACATAATAAAGACTTATGAAATAGCAGTGCAGCAGTCTACACGTGACCATGGACTGTGTCTGGGGAAATTTACAGAAATGAAGCAGAGGGAACAAATAGCTACCACACTTACTACACATCTAGAGGAGTGTTTGTAATGAAGTCCATACTATAAGGGTGCAACCCCCACGGTGTGGCTAGCCACAGGCAGCCAATTCATGCCCACCCATGACAACCACTCGAGCGCCCACTTGTTGCCCCTGGTGGGCACTGTGGGTGGCGGTCACCGATATGGGGTTTGTTGCCTGCACTGTTAGGGGAGGGATGGGATCTGGTAGACATGTTCCCAGCTCAAAAGGAGAATTATGTGCTTAAAATGTATTTTTTAGTGTGTTTAAATGGGCTTTCTGGGATTACTATGGTGTTTAACAGAATTGCTCATGTAGATGCTTACCAAGTGTCCAATTTTCCCTTGCTTTTTTTTTTTCATTTTGAACTCTCATGACCCGTTTTTATGACATAAACCAATCACTCCAGTTTGTTGTTTCTATCCTGTATGCAGCACTTCCTCCAACCAAAGCACATCTCCTTCCTCTGCCACAGCTCCAGCATCACCTCTAACAATGCCCAGCTAGTGTATAGCTCCTTCCATCCAGCTAGTTACAGAGACACACCCCTATCACTGCCCTGCCCATGGACATAAAATCACAAGGAAGAAGAAAGAGCTGCATGGACATGGTCATGTGACCACAGTCCAGAACAGGAGATAGGAGCAATAAAGGGAAAATAAATACATTACAAAATATCAGCAGATTTCAAAATTGTTGTGCAATTCTGGCATAAATATCTGTGTGACTGTAAGTATAGAGTCAGAGAAAAGTGCCTGTCCCTGCACAACATTCATGGAGCCAGAAACCCTGTGATAAATCTGGTGCAGGACTAGACAGCCAGTCTAAGCTGATGCCATCTTTATGACAAAGAAATCTGAGGCACTATTTTTTTTTTATAATTTTTTTAATTTGTAAAAAAATAAATAAAAAAAATAAACATTTTGGTGGCTTCTTGCTGAGCTCTATAACCCTTTAGTGACCAGCCTATTTTTGTCCCTAATGACCAACAAGTTTTGAGGTTTTTTTTCATCGTCATATTCCAAGCACTAGAGATGAGCGAATTGAATCAGACGAAGTGGAATTTCAGGAAAAATTCGATTTGCAATATATGCGAATTTCCTCGCGCTTCATGGTAACGAATCACAATTTTTCCTAAAATGGCGGCTACATGTGTGAGGACATGGGGCAAGGAACTCTGGGAAGGCAGGCTGACCCATAATGCCATGCATGCAGCCAATCAGCAGCCAGCAAGCCCTGTAATGTCACAGCCCTATAAATACCAGCAGCCATCTTGGATTCAGACATTTTGCAGCCTTCTGAGTGCAGGGACAGACATTGCAGGCGCTAGGGAGAGTTATACTGAAAACCTCATTGTGAAAAAAAAGCGATTTATAAGTGCAGGGAAACATTATTCAAATTGCAGGGAAACGATAGGGAGGAATCATTTCACAGCATCTTAGTGCAGGGAGAGACGTCTGAAGTTGCTAGGGACAGTGCTAGAAAAACCTCATTGTGAAAACAAAAGTGATTTACAAGTGCAGGGAAACATTATTCAAATTGCAGGGAAATGATAGGGGGAATCATTTCACAGCATCTTAGTGCAAGGAGAGACGTCTGAAATCGCTAGGGACAGTGCTAGAAAATCCCCATTTTGAAAAAAAAATGTGATTTACAAGTGCAGGGAACATTATTCAAATTGCAGGGAAACGATAGAGAGGAATCATTTCACACCATATTTGTGCAGGGAGAGACGTCTGAAGTCGCTAGGGACAGTGCTAGAAAAACCTCATTGTGGAAAAAAAAAGCGATTTACAAGTGCAGGCAAACATTATTTGGGGATCCAAATAGCCATTATACAGCTCTGGCATTCCAGCAATTTGCTCTTGTTATTGAAGTGCAAGTGCTATGTTGAAAAGCCTTAGATCTGTGGAAAAAGAAAAATATATACGCATTTCACTTCTGCAGTTATTTGTATTGAAAGAGTTTAGTGGCCTATTTCAGTACTAAAAAGGAAAAATATATACGCATTTCACTTCTGCAGTTATATGTGGTGAAAGCGTTCAGTGTCCTATTTTAGTACAAAAAGAAAAAAATATATACGCACTTCACTGTTGCATTTATTTGTGGTGAAAGAGTTTAGTGGCCTATTTCAGTACTAAAAGGAACTATATATACACACTTCACTTCTGGATTTATTATAATTTCAGTACAAAAACAAAATATATACAGCGTTCACTTTTGCAGTTATATGTGGTAAAATCTTTATTGACGTATCTTGGTCAAAAAACTAATTTTATTCAGCATTCAGCGCTGCAGTTATATGTGGTAAAACCTTTTGGGACGTATTTCAGTCAAAAAACTAATTTTATTCAGTGTTCAGCGCTGCAGTTATATGTGGTAAAATATTTATAGAAGCATTTTGGTCGAAAAACAAAATTAATTCAGTGGTCAGCGCAGCGGTTATATTGGGTAAAATCTTTATTGATGTATTTCAGACAAAAAACACATTTTATTCAGCTTTCAGCGCTGCGGTTATATGTGGTAAAATCTTTATTGAAGTATTTTGGTCGAAAAACAAATTTATTCAGCGCTCAGCACTGCGGTTTTATGCTGTAAAATCTTTATTGAAGTATTTCGGTCGACAAACAAAATGTATTCAGCGGTCAGCACAGTGGTTATATGCAGTAAAATATTTAGTGACGTATCTTGATGAACTTCGCGACTCTTTAGGGCTCAAAGCTATCTTCAAGCTTTGTATTCTCATTGTCTGTAACTACTAGAGTTCTGTTCATGCCAGGCAGGTTCCCCCAGAAGTATCTGGCTCGATGAGCAGCCGATACCACACTTGCATCAATCTTGACAGGATTCGTCTCCAGGTGGAGAGAAATTGTTTTTTGGAATGCTTTCTCCATCGTAACCACGTCATCGAATAAACTGAAGACTTGCGGATTCTCTCCTGTCTTAGGCAACACTTAATTTTTATTATTACATTTATTAAATATTGAATATTAAATTAAACCGAAACTTGATTAAAATTATAAGGAAGTAAACTTAAATTTGTCAATATATTATCCCAAACTTCGAAGGAAATTCTCAGACAATCAATTTGCCAAGCCTTTTGTGCCAGAGAACGTGTATTATTAAATCGTGTTTTAAGCAACACTTTATAAAGTTGAGAAATTTTAACCTTCTGTTCTGTCCCATATTCCCTATAAATGAATAGACAAAGCGTCCACTCTGTGGCCTCCTCATGCTGCTGCCAACTCCACACTCTGTCATTGTGCCACTATGTGGCCCCCTGATGCTGCCGCAATCTCCAGACCCTGTCTTTGGGCCACTCTGTGGTCTCCTCATGCTGTTCCCACCCTCCCCACTTCATGACTGGGCCAGTATTTTGCCTTTTGCCTGTCTGACATCATTATTTGTTTGACCCTTCTTCTGATCTGTCAGAAGGAAGAGAAAATGAGACGCACAACGGATCCAGTCTGTGTAGCAGCTATAAGGCCTGTATGGTCCCATCAGAATTGGCTTGTGAATTGGTAACCAAAAGCAGGAATGGGTACAAAACACAGAAGAAATGCAAATATTCCATTAACGTGTCATCTCTGTTTTGGATCCACTCCTGTTATTTTGGTCATTGCCAATATTGATCGATTATTGTGCAAATGCTGACAAAGTGAAGGTGTATCCTCCACACACAGGATCCGTTTTTTGTGGGTTATTGTTCTGACGAATCATAGGAAGGGCAAAATTATCAGTGACGTCAACACAAACTTACTGCTGACACCCTCTTTACTCTGCCGGGGGGGCTTTACTTGTATAAGCGTTTAATAGAACAGGTTCTGTTTACATCTATGTGGAATCAGCTGATGAGGGTGTAAAAGGAGTGCGCTTCTTCTTGACACTAACATTGACCTGTAAGCAGGGCCGGCGCCACCACCCGGCAAACCCGGGCAAGTGCCGGGGCCCCCTGCTCCTGGGGGGGCCCACTGTGCCTGCTCACTCCTGCAGCTGTGTCCTGCCTGTTTTGAATTCTAGGGCAGCTTACCCCAGCAATGCAGACAATTTTCGCCATGTGCACTGCTGGGGTAAGCGGCCCCAGGACTCAGAACAGGGTAGATGGAGTTGTTTCGGTAGATGATCGATCCTATGCTAGAATGTAGTTGCTAGAAGGAGGTCTGTGACATCACTGGTCACATGCTCCTTCATGGTCACATGACAGACCCTGACGGCAGCAGCAGCTTGTGGAAGGAGGAGGGGCTGTGTCCTGCAAGATGCTGTAGAGTGAGGTAGGATGTGCTGCTGGAGAACATAGAACTTGTGAGGGGAAGCATATGGAGCTCATATATGAGGGGCAGGTGGAGAAAAATATGAGGGGGCAGTGGGTTTCAAGTGGAGTGGAATCTGGTGCAATTAAGGGGGGGTTATCATACAGATCCAGGTGTATTCTGAGGGCCATGATGTGTGTCTGTCTGTCCCTGTGTGTGTGTGTCAGTCTGTCTGTCCCTGTGTGTGTGTGCCAGTCTGTCCCTGTGTGTGTGTGCCAGTCTGTATGTCCCTGTGTGTGTGTGCCAGTCTGTCTGTCCCTGTGTGTGTGTGCCCCAGTCTGTCTGTCCCTGTGTGTGTGCCCCAGTCTGTCTGTCCCTGTGTGTGTGTGCCCCAGTCTGTCTGTCCCTGTGTGTGTGTGTGCCCCAGTCTGTCTGTCCCTGTGTGTGTGTGCCCCAGTCTGTCTGTCCCTGTGTGTGTGTGTGCCCCAGTCTGTCTGTCCCTGTGTGTGTGTGCCCCAGTCTGTCTGTCCCTGTGTGTGTGTGCCCCAGTCTGTCTGTCCCTGTGTGTGTGTGTGCCCCAGTCTGTCTGTCCCTGTGTGTGTGTGCCCCAGTCTGTCTGTCCCTGTGTGTGTGTGCCCCAGTCTGTCTGTCCCTGTGTGTGTGTGTGCCCCAGTCTGTCTGTCCCTGTGTGTGTGTGCCCCAGTCTGTCTGTCCCTGTGTGTGTGTGCCCCAGTCTGTCTGTCCCTGTGTGTGTGTGTGCCCCAGTCTGTCTGTCCCTGTGTGTGTGTGCCCCAGTCTGTCTGTCCCTGTGTGTGTGTGCCCCAGTCTGTCTGTCCCTGTGTGTGTGTGCCCCAGTCTGTCTGTCCCTGTGTGTGTGTGCCCCAGTCCGTCTGTCCCTGTGTGTGTGTGCACCAGTCCGTCTGTCCCTGTGTGTGTGCCCCTTTCTGTGTCTATGGCCTCATGCACACCGGCCGTGTGCATCACGGATGCGGACCTATTCACTTGAATGGGTCCGCAATCGCTCAATGGGAAGCACTCCGTAGTGCTTCCATGGTGTTTCTGTCCATGCCTCCGCACCGCAAAAAAATAGAACATGTTCTATTTTTTTGTGCGGACGGATCATGAACCCATTCAGGTTGAATGGGTCTCAATCTGTCCCGGCCACCGCACGGACGTTGCCAGTGCATTGGGGACCACAAATTGTGGTCCCCAATGCACGGAACGGACGCATAACGGCAGTGTGCATAAGGCCTGAGGCATTGCTTAGACTCCATCCCACAGTCTAGCCAGTGCCTAATGGGTTATGGTTTAGACCACCTTCTGGTACATGTTGATAATTCCCTTTTAAACCTCAGTCCATGTCTCCTTAGTACTGGGAATCAGTGGGAGTCATATTAGAAGGTAACAAAAGGTTGGAGCATAACTAAAGGTGGAATTCCCTTTTAATGTCCCCTAAAGGTGGCCACACATTAGATAGAAGTTGGTTGATGATCGCACAGGTGTCTGTCCCCGTGTGTGTGTGTGTCTGTCCCCGTGTGTGTGTGTGTCTGTTCCTGTGTGTGTGTGTGTCTGTTCCTGTGTGTGTGTGTGTCTGTTCCCGTGTGTGTCTGTCCCCGTGTGTGTGTGTGTGTCTGTCCCCGTGTGTGTGTCACCATCACCATGCCTAGAGTGTTCCCTTTGTCTTGACGCAGCTGCATCAGGACATTCTGTGCGGGGCAAGATGAAGATGGAAGAGGAGGCAGCACCACCAGCATGGAGTCCGTGGTAGAGGCACAGGGAGGCACACTAAGGACGCAGGGAACACTACTACATGATCTACACTAGTGTTATTTGTGGTTTTACATAGGACTGCAGGTAACACAGTCATAGAGTCAGAGAAAAGTGCCTGTCCCTGCACAACATTCATGGAGCCAGAAACCCTGTGATAAATCTGGTGCAGGACTAGACAGCCAGTCTAAGCTGATGCCATCTTTATGACAAAGAAATCTGAGGCACTATTTTTTTTAAATAATTTTTTTAATTTGTAAAAAAATAAATAAAAAAAATAAACATTTTGGTGGCTTCTTGCTGAGCTCTATAACCCTTTAGTGACCAGCCTATTTTTGTCCCTAATGACCAACAAGTTTTGAGGTTTTTTTTCATCGTCATATTCCAAGCACTAGAGATGAGCGAATTGAATCAGACGAAGTGGAATTTCAGGAAAAATTCGATTTGCAATATATGCGAATTTCCTCGCGCTTCATGGTAACGAATCACAATTTTTCCTAAAATGGCGGCTACATGTGTGAGGACATGGGGCAAGGAACTCTGGGAAGGCAGGCTGACCCATAATGCCATGCATGCAGCCAATCAGCAGCCAGCAAGCCCTGTAATGTCACAGCCCTATAAATACCAGCAGCCATCTTGGATTCAGACATTTTGCAGCCTTCTGAGTGCAGGGACAGACATTGCAGGCGCTAGGGAGAGTTATACTGAAAACCTCATTGTGAAAAAAAAGCGATTTATAAGTGCAGGGAAACATTATTCAAATTGCAGGGAAACGATAGGGAGGAATCATTTCACAGCATCTTAGTGCAGGGAGAGACGTCTGAAGTTGCTAGGGACAGTGCTAGAAAAACCTCATTGTGAAAACAAAAGTGATTTACAAGTGCAGGGAAACATTATTCAAATTGCAGGGAAATGATAGGGGGAATCATTTCACAGCATCTTAGTGCAAGGAGAGACGTCTGAAATCGCTAGGGACAGTGCTAGAAAATCCCCATTTTGAAAAAAAAAAGTGATTTACAAGTGCAGGGAACATTATTCAAATTGCAGGGAAACGATAGAGAGGAATCATTTCACACCATATTTGTGCAGGGAGAGACGTCTGAAGTTGCTAGGGACAGTGCTAGAAAAACCTCATTGTGGAAAAAAAAACGCGATTTACAAGTGCAGGCAAACATTATTTGGGGATCCAAATAGCCATTATACAGCTCTGGCATTCCAGCAATTTGCTCTTGTTATTGAAGTGCAAGTGCTATGTTGAAAAGCCTTAGATCTGTGGAAAAAGAAAAATATATACGCATTTCACTTCTGCAGTTATTTGTATTGAAAGAGTTTAGTGGCCTATTTCAGTACTAAAAAGGAAAAATATATACGCATTTCACTTCTGCAGTTATATGTGGTGAAAGCGTTCAGTGTCCTATTTTAGTACAAAAAGAAAAAAATATATACGCACTTCACTGTTGCATTTATTTGTGGTGAAAGAGTTTAGTGGCCTATTTCAGTACTAAAAGGAACTATATATACACACTTCACTTCTGGATTTATTATAATTTCAGTACAAAAACAAAATATATACAGCGTTCACTTTTGCAGTTATATGTGGTAAAATCTTTATTGACGTATCTTGGTCAAAAAACTAATTTTATTCAGCATTCAGCGCTGCAGTTATATGTGGTAAAACCTTTTGGGACGTATTTCAGTCAAAAAACTAATTTTATTCAGTGTTCAGCGCTGCAGTTATATGTGGTAAAATATTTATAGAAGCATTTTGGTCGAAAAACAAAATTAATTCAGTGGTCAGCGAAGCGGTTATATTGGGTAAAATCTTTATTGATGTATTTCAGACAAAAAACACATTTTATTCAGCTTTCAGCGCTGCGGTTATATGTGGTAAAATCTTTATTGAAGTATTTTGGTCGAAAAACAAATTTATTCAGCGCTCAGCACTGCGGTTTTATGCTGTAAAATCTTTATTGAAGTATTTCGGTCGACAAACAAAATGTATTCAGCGGTCAGCACAGTGGTTATATGCAGTAAAATATTTAGTGACGTATCTTGATGAACTTCGCGACTCTTTAGGGCTCAAAGCTATCTTCAAGCTTTGTATTCTCATTGTCTGTAACTACTAGAGTTCTGTTCATGCCAGGCAGGTTCCCCCAGAAGTATCTGGCTCGATGAGCAGCCGATACCACACTTGCATCAATCTTGACAGGATTCGTCTCCAGGTGGAGAGAAATTGTTTTTTGGAATGCTTTCTCCATCGTAACCACGTCATCGAATAAACGGAAGACTTGCGGATTCTCTCCTGTCTTAGGCAACACTTAATTTTTATTATTACATTTATTAAATATTGAATATTAAATTAAACCGAAACTTGATTAAAATTATAAGGAAGTAAACTTAAATTTGTCAATATATTATCCCAAACTTCGAAGGAAATTCACAGACAATCAATTTGCCAAGCCTTTTGTGCCAGAGAACGTGTATTATTAAATCGTGTTTTAAGCAACACTTTATAAAGTTGAGAAATTTTAACCTTCTGTTCTGTCCCATATTCCCTATAAATGAATAGACAAAGCGTCCACTCTGTGGCCTCCTCATGCTGCTGCCAACTCCACACTCTGTCATTGTGCCACTATGTGGCCCCCTGATGCTGCCGCAATCTCCAGACCCTGTCTTTGGGCCACTCTGTGGTCTCCTCATGCTGTTCCCACCCTCCCCACTTCATGACTGGGCCAGTATTTTGCCTTTTGCCTGTCTGACATCATTATTTGTTTGACCCTTCTTCTGATCTGTCAGAAGGAAGAGAAAATGAGACGCACAACGGATCCAGTCTGTGTAGCAGCTATAAGGCCTGTATGGTCCCATCAGAATTGGCTTGTGAATTGGTAACCAAAAGCAGGAATGGGTACAAAACACAGAAGAAATGCAAATATTCCATTAACGTGTCATCTCTGTTTTGGATCCACTCCTGTTATTTTGGTCATTGCCAATATTGATCGATTATTGTGCAAATGCTGACAAAGTGAAGGTGTATCCTCCACACACAGGATCCGTTTTTTGTGGGTTATTGTTCTGACGAATCATAGGAAGGGCAAAATTATCAGTGACGTCAACACAAACTTACTGCTGACACCCTCTTTACTCTGCCGGGGGGGCTTTACTTGTATAAGCGTTTAATAGAACAGGTTCTGTTTACATCTATGTGGAATCAGCTGATGAGGGTGTAAAAGGAGTGCGCTTCTTCTTGACACTAACATTGACCTGTAAGCAGGGCCGGCGCCACCACCCGGCAAACCCGGGCAAGTGCCGGGGCCCCCTGCTCCTGGGGGGGCCCACTGTGCCTGCTCACTCCTGCAGCTGTGTCCTGCCTGTTTTGAATTCTAGGGCAGCTTACCCCAGCAATGCAGACAATTTTCGCCATGTGCACTGCTGGGGTAAGCGGCCCCAGGACTCAGAACAGGGTAGATGGAGTTGTTTCGGTAGATGATCGATCCTATGCTAGAATGTAGTTGCTAGAAGGAGGTCTGTGACATCACTGGTCACATGCTCCTTCATGGTCACATGACAGACCCTGACGGCAGCAGCAGCTTGTGGAAGGAGGAGGGGCTGTGTCCTGCAAGATGCTGTAGAGTGAGGTAGGATGTGCTGCTGGAGAACATAGAACTTGTGAGGGGAAGCATATGGAGCTCATATATGAGGGGCAGGTGGAGCAAAAATATGAGGGGGCAGTGGGTTTCAAGTGGAGTGGAATCTGGTGCAATTAAGGGGGGGTTATCATACAGATCCAGGTGTATTCTGAGGGCCATGATGTGTGTCTGTCTGTCCCTGTGTGTGTGTGTCAGTCTGTCTGTCCCTGTGTGTGTGTGCCAGTCTGTCCCTGTGTGTGTGTGCCAGTCTGTATGTCCCTGTGTGTGTGTGCCAGTCTGTCTGTCCCTGTGTGTGTGTGTGCCCCAGTCTGTCTGTCCCTGTGTGTGTGCCCCAGTCTGTCTGTCCCTGTGTGTGTGTGCCCCAGTCTGTCTGTCCCTGTGTGTGTGTGTGCCCCAGTCTGTCTGTCCCTGTGTGTGTGTGCCCCAGTCTGTCTGTCCCTGTGTGTGTGTGTGCCCCAGTCTGTCTGTCCCTGTGTGTGTGTGCCCCAGTCTGTCTGTCCCTGTGTGTGTGTGCCCCAGTCTGTCTGTCCCTGTGTGTGTGTGCCCCAGTCTGTCTGTCCCTGTGTGTGTGTGCCCCAGTCTGTCTGTCCCTGTGTGTGTGTGTGCCCCAGTCTGTCTGTCCCTGTGTGTGTGTGCCCCAGTCTGTCTGTCCCTGTGTGTGTGTGCCCCAGTCTGTCTGTCCCTGTGTGTGTGTGCCCCAGTCTGTCTGTCCCTGTGTGTGTGTGCCCCAGTCCGTCTGTCCCTGTGTGTGTGTGCACCAGTCCGTCTGTCCCTGTGTGTGTGCCCCTTTCTGTGTCTATGGCCTCATGCACACCGGCCGTGTGCATCACGGATGCGGACCTATTCACTTGAATGGGTCCGCAATCGCTCAATGGGAAGCACTCCGTAGTGCTTCCATGGTGTTTCTGTCCATGCCTCCGCACCGCAAAAAAATAGAACATGTTCTATTTTTTTGTGCGGACGGATCATGAACCCATTCAGGTTGAATGGGTCTCAATCTGTCCCGGCCACCGCACGGACGTTGCCAGTGCATTGGGGACCACAAATTGTGGTCCCCAATGCACGGAACGGACGCATAACGGCAGTGTGCATAAGGCCTGAGGCATTGCTTAGACTCCATCCCACAGTCTAGCCAGTGCCTAATGGGTTATGGTTTAGACCACCTTCTGGTACATGTTGATAATTCCCTTTTAAACCTCAGTCCATGTCTCCTTAGTACTGGGAATCAGTGGGAGTCATATTAGAAGGTAACAAAAGGTTGGAGCATAACTAAAGGTGGAATTCCCTTTTAATGTCCCCTAAAGGTGGCCACACATTAGATAGAAGTTGGTTGATGATCGCACAGGTGTCTGTCCCCGTGTGTGTGTGTGTCTGTCCCCGTGTGTGTGTGTGTCTGTTCCTGTGTGTGTGTGTGTCTGTTCCCGTGTGTGTCTGTCCCCGTGTGTGTGTCACCATCACCATGCCTAGAGTGTTCCCTTTGTCTTGACGCAGCTGCATCAGGACATTCTGTGCGGGGCAAGATGAAGATGGAAGAGGAGGCAGCACCACCAGCATGGAGTCCGTGGTAGAGGCACAGGGAGGCACACTAAGGACGCAGGTAACACTACTACATGATCTACACTAGTGTTATTTGTGGTTTTACATAGGACTGCAGGTAACACAACTACATGATCTACACTAGTGTTATTTGTGGTTTTACATAGGACTGCAGGTAACACTACTACATTTTCTGTACTCAGATAGCCATGACTGTGTTATCTATGCTGTTACATAGGACTACAGGTGATATCTACTGTATTATCTGTACTCAGAGAGTTATCACTGTGTAAGGGGGCCCACTGAGACTTTATCGCCCAAGGGCCCACATGATCCTGGAGCCGGCCCTGCCTGTAAGGCTGAGTTCATACTTGAGTTATTTTGTCTATTTTGGGCCCGTGACTGCCCAAATAAGTGAAGTGTGCAGTGATTCTAAGAGCGACGCCTGTCATCTACATGTCATACTGACTCACAGTATAGTTTCACCACCAAAGCAGACTTCCTATGCGTGTTACTGCAAGGCACAGTGTTCTACACTACTATAAAGGCTCTCTGCAGCCTGGAAATAGCCGTTTTTTAACGTGAATCGAAGCAAATCTTTTCGGAAATTCCGTCTAACCGACCGAATCCAATTTTTTAGAAATCTCTACCAAGCACCATTCATTTTGATAACAGCGGTGTTGTATGAGGGCTTGTTTTTGAAGAATGAGTTGAAGTTTTCAGCAGTAGCATTTTGGTGTACAAAAAAGTAAATTATGTCTTTTTTTAGCATTTATTATATAGCATTCCCCAAGCAGAATAAAGAATATACTGTAACTTTATTCAATAATACGCAATATAAACTTTTTTTTTAAAGTAAATGAAATGTATTACTGTGTTTATTGTGCCATTGACAGAGCCATGTGAGTGTTTTTTCTTTTGTGAATATAATTAGGACCTGACCTGGGTAAGGTAATTTTACTAGTTTATTTACAAATGCCTATCCAGGCAATAGAACCTATCTGGACCCAGGTATAAATTAATACTTCACTTTTATTTGAATACAAATAAAACCTAAATGCTAAGTGTGTGCGAGGTGCACTCTTTAATTGAACTTAAACAGAACCCAAAAATTAAGGGGTGTTAAAAACACAGTACAGCACTTCACTGGTAGGTGTATTGCTTTGACAATTAGGCGGGGTGAAGAGATGTGCACTATCTTTCACCCTTACCACTGTAAGGGCAGAACACTACCGTACCACCGTCCGCGGTGACTCTGCCAGCTGAGAATGGTTGTGATAACAACCATATAGAGTGGTGGGAGAAATGGAAATATCAACCCACTATGTGAATGGCGCATAAAGCGTCTCAGTTGATCTCAGACTGGGATTAGTGACGTTGCTTGGTTTGGTTTAGCAGTCAAGTTAGTTGTGGTTTTGGCTACTGTGCACCGAGTCTGTGTTGCGGTGTTAGTTGCCACTAATCCCAGTCTGAGATCAACTGAGACGCTTTATGCGCCATTCACATAGTGGGTTGATATTTCCATTTCTCCCACCACTCTATATGGTTGTTATCACAACCATTCTCAGCTGGCAGAGTCACCGCAGACGGTGGTACGGTAGTGTTCTGCCCTTACATTGGTAAGGGTGAGAGAGAGTGCACATCTCTTCACCCCGCCTATTTGTCAAAGCAATACACCTACCAGTGAAGTGCTGTACTGTGTTTTTAACACCCCTTCATTTTTTGGTTCTGTTTAAGTTCAATTAAAGAGTGCACCTCGCACACACTTAGCATTTAGGTTTTATTTGTATTCAAATAAAAGTGAAGTATTAATTTATACCTGTTTTTTCTTTTGTGGAACGAGTTGTTTTGATTGGTTTAATTATTGATTGCTTATTTAATTTCTGAGACAGTGAATTAACAAAAAAAATAGCATTTTTGGCTTTTATTAAGTATCTTATTTTTTTGCAGGATACAGTAAATATCACAAAAGTTGTATAGTTTATAGTTAAGCATGTGGAGATGCCTACTGTGTGTAGTGATGGGTAATGGAGGGAGCTATTTACAATGCCATCTAAAGAGTTTAAAGGCCAGGATCAGAGGTTTCTCCAATCCTGGCCATTCGAGCAGATAGCTGAGATACCAGTGCAAGGGTTAGATATAGTCCCCATAATAACTGCCAAAAAATGTATGGGTGGTCAGTAAGGGGTCAAGTATAGAAAAATGCAGCACTACTTGGCTAACCCTATATAGGGTAGCTGATAATGAATGCTTACATATACAATATATCTTCTTATAGTATGGCCACAGGTGCAGGATTTTTGGTGCAATTATTGAAGCTAAAATCAGAAATGGATTAAGTTGTATCTGTCCTTAATGGTTTCTCTTCTTTAGGGATTCACTCCTGATTTTGGCTTCAAGAACTGCATCAAAAAACGTCCACATGTGGCCATAGCCTTAAAGAGGTTGTCTCACCAGAGACATTGGTGGCATATCGCTAGGATTAGCCACCAATATCAACTAGGCGCGGGTCCTAGCTCTAGAATGAAGCCTCCGAATTGAACAAGAGTGCCGCACGCATACACGACTGCTCTCCATTCATTTCTATGGAAGTGTGGAAAATGACCGATCATTGCACTCTACACGCTCTGCCTTGCACCCATACAAATACACAATATCATAAGCCTCCTGACTACAATCAGACAGGGGCTCCAACAGCAAGGAGGGAGGAAAGGATGTGCCCTCCTATCACTGCATAGCCCTTGGGAGCAACGATGTGAGGAAAGCCTCTGTGATTGACTGTGTCAGCCAGAGCCACTACCACTCCAATCTTCCACTCTGGCTACTCCTGGGCTCACTGCAGAAACACCTTGCTAACCAACATACCCAATGAACACATTCAGTGATATAGAAAGCCTTGTTAAAAGTGAAGTGTGCAATGCGCTTGAAGAATATGGGAGACATTAAAGGCTAAATCAAGATGGATTGTTCGGTTTTGCATCATTTCTATACACAGACACCATATTCATTATATAGGCTGCTGGATATCGAGGAGCACAATTCTATAAAGGCATAAAAACTGCAGTTCACATTTTAGTCCCTTGAGTGAATCCATCATATAAATCCAATATACCTCTGTTTGAAGGAGTTGCTTCCTAATCTGTTCTGAATCAGTATCCTCAGCTTGTTCCAGGGCTGTCTGTTTCAGTTCACAACATCCTAAAATATCTGTAGGACAAAGTATACAGAGAAATATGGTGTATGATACAATTTGCCCAATCTGTCTTGCTTTAAAGAGGTTATCCCATGATTACAAGACAACCTCTTTGTAACAAAGCTTGAACCAGCCCTGCACCTCACATGGATCCAGAGATCTCCACATTCATGGCCCCAATTGCTCTTCTAGATTTATTTCATGCTGACAGCTCAGTGGACGTGTCCTTTCTTAGGGGGCATCTCTTTTTGGCTGCATCTCTCTCCGTGTAACGGTAATAGCTTCTCACAGGAGAAAGGACTAGAGGCAGTAGAAGGATGGAACTGAGCATGTGCATCCATCTCAGCCAGGTGGACAAATAAATAAGGAAAATAACAAACAGCAGGTGGCGCTATAAAGAGATTTTATTTAATAACTCAGTGGCTATAATACTAAATGCTTAAAAACAATAAGTGATATAGAACAACTTATTAAAAGCAGTCTAAAGCATTGCACTTGAAGACTATAAGTGGTAGTGTTCAGTGAATCAAAGTCCACAGAGTGGACTTCGATCCAAATTTCAAGGAAAATTTCCTTGTGCTTCATGCTAGCGAATTGATTTTCCATGAAATAGTGTAAAAAAAAAAATATAAAAATCATACTTACCTCATCCATTTGCTTGCAACGGGCCGGCGTCATTTTGATTGAAGATCTCGCACCAAATCCTGTGCACGGTGACTAGGGATGAGCGAATAGACTTCGGATGAAACATCCGAAGTCGATTCCATTAAAACTTTGTTCTAATGCTGTATGGAGCAGAAGCTCCCTACATCATCAAGATGTATTGGCTCCGATGAGTCAAAGTTATTGCGAGACTTTGCGTAATAACTTCATAAATGAATTTGTACCGTAAAAAAAACATTTCCCGAACTTGGGTTCGGTTCCAAGTTGGATTATAGTGGATGAGTATATAGATGACACACAATTGCACAATCTGTCTTGCTTTAAAGAGCTTAACCCATGATTGAAAAAAAATAATAATCAGACACCATATAGTACATGGCAATCTTCTTATAACAAAGATAGAACCAGCCCTGTACCTCACATGGATCCAGAGATCTCCCCATTCATTGCTCTGTCAGATTCTCTTTAGGCTGACAGCTCAAGGGTGTTTCATTTTCATAAAGTTTTTCCTTTCTGCTTCAGTTCCATCCCTATCAGAGCTCAGGAGTTAGCTGAAGGATGTAATTGACTGAGCATGTGCGTCCATCTGAGCAAGCTGGTCAGAGAAATAAGCAAAAGAATAAACAGCAGGCAGCGCTATACTGATAGTAACTCAGTGTAACTTTTTAATTACAAGCAATTACAAAACTATTCCTTTTTGAAAAACGTAAAATATTTTTCGTGGCACAGCCTCTCTAACCACTAATGCCTCCGACATTCTTCAAGTGTATTGCTTTAACTAAGATATTGTATATCACTTTATTTCTGGCCCTGGCCATTAGTGTAGGACACCCGCTAATGATGGTGGGGGCATGGCTGCTACTTGAATTGCATAGTGGTCTCAGAAATGAGCTTTGAGCTGTGATGTACTATTGAGGCATGGAGTTGGAAGTGGTTAAACACAAAAGCCTAGATTGCAGTGGAATAGCTGTATAGAGTGTGGGGGCAAAAATTAGTATTGAGCAAATCAAAGCCAAATGAATTGACTTAGATCCGAATTTCAGAAAATTTTTATTCACTGTGAAGCCAAATTTCTTTGCTCTTTATGGTAACTAATCTATTTTTCCTGAAATGGTGGTAAACAAAAAGAAAAACATACTCACCTCATCCATTTGCATGTAAAGAGGTCATTGCAGCCATCTTGATTGCTGAAACTGAGCAAAATATTGCACGGGGTGAAGTGTGATGCCACCACGTCACCACGCTAGCGAGATTTCGCTCTGTGTCTACAATCCAGATGGCTGTGGCCTTTCTGTGATCAAATGGATGTGGTGAGTATGTATATATATTGTAAGGGGTTACGCTCGGGATCGCCTTTGCTGGGGTCAAAGAACACTTGTCTTTTCCCTCCGATTCAGACCAAAAGCTGAGGAATGAGTTTTCAGCTGACTTGTAGCCAGGTTTATTCATAAGGCTGCAAATAAAAATAAAACAGCAAAAGAAAACCTAGCCTGTTCGGCACTTACTATACTTATGACGTCCCTGTCTACCTGCTGGAGGGCTTCTCACAAAACAAGGCTTTCAGCAACCTTTTACTCATGTGTGGCTCACTCACACAGACAGACTTCCTGTGTCCCCAGGCAGAGTGAGACACTGACCTCCTGGCTGTTATATCACCACCCTCTGTGCTGCTTCATTCATTACCTCACAGGTAAGAGTCTTTAACCTGCTACTTCACATAGGAGAGGAATCTTGGAGAAATATACCTCCCCTCCACCACCAATCCTGCATTGGTATCACAATATATATATATATAAACCAAATTAACTCCTGAAATTTTACTTTCAGATACCACGATCAAAGAAGAACGCGGCATCTAAGGGGTTCAATGACGGAGGCGGTGCAATCTATAGCGTAATTGCGCCCGCTATATACAAAGAAAGGTTCTTAGTGACAAAGTATTTACTCATAATCAAATTTCTTTGTGAAATTTGCATCCAAATTGAACTCTAATGTTTCAGATAAGTGGTGGCAAAGTTGTTATCAGTTTGGGAAACACCGATTAATTTTTAAATGAACCGTCCATGGATGGAGTCCATGTGTGGTCTATTTTTCCCACAGACCCATCCATTTAGATGTGAGTGAGTCATGAGAGAAAAACAGACAAAGATATAACATGCTGTAATTTTCTCCCCATGGAATGGTGGTCCATATGGAAAATCATCCATCTGAAAATACTCATTCAGCTGAATGGGTCTGGGAGATGCCCATTCAAAACTCAGACACCGCCTAGACAGAAACATTTCCCATCTGAAAGCCACATTCTCACGGTACATCAGTGAATAGTGGACCTGTGGTCTCCATAGACAGCTCAAGTTTCCATTGACTTTGATGTGTGTATTCACACATCAATGGATTTGCATGGACCATGGGTCCGTGGTGGCACCTCAAAAGCATGACCTATTTTTTGGGGGATTACAGATCCCTCATGCACACTATTGTCTATGGGTTAGTCAAAACCACGGACACAACACAGATGCCATCCGTGTTTGGTCTGTGGTTTTCACAGATTGTTGCTAGGACATACTCTGCAAATTAATTTTCAGCCTAGCAGTGTACTTGAAATGTGGATGACACACGGAGAGCAAGAAACTGACACATGGACAAAACACAGATCCTCCATAAACATCATCATGGATTAACCACTGACTATTTTAACCAAATTTCTTTTTATTAAAAGAATAAAGAACACCTTACAATCACATACCATCATAATCTTGGTGAAAAGGCAATATGACAAACGTTCCATGGAAGTGACAATTATTGCATATCAGTACCGTATATGGTGTCTAAAATGGAACCATTAATGGGACAAACAATAAAAGTAGGGAACGACGGGGAGGGAAAGAAAGGGCAGGGGGGGGGGGGGATAAAGGGGGGGGGAAGGGGGGGTCAAGAGTTTTCCAACTCCGTCAATTAAACTTTCTATAGTTTTTCCATGGTGACCAGATTTTAAGAAAGCGAAGACGTGTGAAGGAATCCCAATGGGCCAGCTCCTCAAATCTATAGATCTGATCGACCTTATCTCTCCACATTGGTACAGTAGGAGGTTCAGTATCCTTCCAAAGCAGCGGAATCAGCAATCTTGCCGCCGTGATAAGCATTGTGGGCAGATCAGATCTACAGGGAGAAAACAAGTCATTGGGGCACCAAAGTAGGATCAGTTTGGGATCCAGTTTGACTTGTGTTGCACAGACCACATTGATCAAAGCTTCTATGTTTGACCAGAAAACTTTGATCCTCTCACAGTGCCACCAAATGTGTGAAAGGGAGCCTAGATCCTTTCCACACCTCAAACACGCACTTGGGATGTCTGCATTAAGCCTATGCAGAAATTCCGGGGATTTGTACCATCTTGTAAGTAGCTTACAGTCATGTGAAAAAATTAGGACACCCTTTGAAAGCATGTGGTTTTTTGTAACATTTTTAATAAAAGGTTATTTCATCTCCGTTTCAACAATACAGAGAGATTAAAGTAATCCAACTAAACAAAGAAAACTGAAGAAAAGTCTTTTCAAGATCTTCTGTAAATGTCATTCTACAAAAATGCCTATTCTAACTGAGGAAAAAGATAGGACACCCTTGCCCCTAATAGCGAGTGTTACCTCCTTTGGCTGAAATAACTGCAGTGAGACGGTTCTTGTAGCCATCTACCAGTCTTCGACATCGGTCTGAGGAAATTTTACCCCACTCCTCAATGCAGAACTTTTTCAGCTGTGAGATGTTTGAGGGGTTTCTTGCACGTACAGCCCTTTTCAAGTCACCCCACAGCATCTCAATGGGATTCAAATCTGGACTTTGACTTGGCCATTCCAGGACTCTCCATTTCTTCTTTTTCAGCCAATCTTTGGTTGATTTACTAGTATGTTTTGGGTCATTGTCATGTTGCATGGTCCAGTTCCGCTTCAGCTTTAATTTTCTAACTGATGGTCTCACATGTTCTTCAAGCACCTTCTGATACACAGTAGAATTCATCGTGGATTCTATGATGGTGAGCTGACCAGGTCCTGCTGCAGCAAAGCAGCCCCAAACCATGACACTTCCACCTCCATGCTTCACAGTTGGTATGAGGTTCTTTTCTTGGAATGCTGTGTTTGGTTTACGCCAAACATGTCCTCTGCTGTTGTGTCCAAATAATTCAATTTTGGACTCATCTGTCCAAAGAACATTATTCCAGAAGTCCTGGTCTTTGTCAACTTTATCTCTGGCAAATGTCAGTCTGGCCTCGATGTTTCTCTTGGAAAGCAAAGGTTTCCTCCTTGCACACCTCCCATGCAAGTTAAACTTGTACAGTCTCTTTCTGATTGTAGAGGCATGTACTTCTACATCAACAGTAGCCAGAGCCTGCTGTAGTTCTCGAGATGACACTTTAGGGTTTTTGGAGACCGCTTTTAGCATCTTGCGGTCTGCTCTTGGGGTGAACTTGCTGGGGCGACCAGTCCTGGGCATGTTGGCAGTTGTTTTGAAAGCCCTCCACTTGTAGACTATCTTCCGGACAGTGGAATGGCTGATTTCAAAATCTTTTGAGATCTTTTTAAATCCCTTCCCAGACTCATAGGCTGCTACAATCTTTTTTCTGAAGTCCTCTGACAGCTCTTTTTCCTCAGTTAGAATAGGCATTTTTGTAGAATGACATTTACAGAAGATCTTGAAAAGACTTTTCTTCAGTTTTCTTTGTTTAGTTGGATTACTTTAATCTCTCTGTATTGTTGAAACGGAGATGAAATAACCTTTTATTAAAAATGTTACAAAAAACCACATGCTTTCAAAGGGTGTCCTAATTTTTTCACATGACTGTATATGAATTCTCTTCTATTCTAATACAGCGACTAAAGCCATGGGAATGTGAGAGGATAAAAGCCTTTTCCGGTTCCGAGAGGCGGATGGAAAGTTCCCTTTCCCAAGAATTGAGGAAGTGTACCTCAGGAGGGGAGGATGAGAGCAACTCTTTATATATGGTAGACAGCGGTTTAGGGATCTTACGGGTGTCTGATAGCCGTTTTTCCAACCAAGAGGAGGGCTAGCGGTAGTTAGGGGTGGTAGTTTAATCAATTTAATATCCTTCTGCAGGGCAAATACCTGAAGAAAAGGGGCATTTTTGACTTTGGGGTCATTCAAGACCAGAGTCCAATCTAGAGTCCTATCTGGGGTCTGGATCTCACTTAGGGGAGTCTCAGCCAGAAGGGGCCAGATGCCCGAAGGCGTCTTAGCATCCGGATGTATGTGGAACTGCAAGGAGGAGAGTGGGTTGCCTGGGATTGGGAATGTAAGCACTTTGGCTTTGTATTGCCTGGCCCATTCTACCAATAGGCTCTTCCATAGGGGTGAGAAGGAGGAGCTACCTGGTGAACAAGGGGATGGACCCCAAAGGATCCGTCTAATTTTAGTGGTGAGCAGAGCGCACTCTAGATGCATATACGGAGCATCATAAATGTTATTGAGAAGAGACAGACCCCAGAATAATTGAAAAGCCGCACTCTGGGAGACTAAATCCGCCAAACCTCTTCTCTATGGTCAGCACAGAGTAAGCAATTCTGGAAGGTTTGTTTCCCCACAAAAAGAGATAGAAAACTCGGCGAATGTTGAAAATAAATGAGTGTGGTAGCCATATAGGCAAAACTTGTAGTAAATACAAGAATTTAGGGGCTATGAAGGTCTTGAGGTAGCTCCTCCTTCCACACCAGGAGATAAACGGGAGTTTGATAGAATTTATGTGTTTCCTAACCGATGAGAGTAAGGGGGCATAATTAAGAGCAAACAAGTCCTTTGATTGAGCAGAGACATGTACTCCTAGAAATACTATGTCTTTCGTAGCCCATTGAAAGGGGGTAGTTCTCTGAAGGGCCACTTTCACTGAGTCCGGGCAGGTGACATTGAGGGCCATGGACTTACTATAATTGATTTTGAAGTTTGAAACAAAGCCAAACTCTTCAAAAAGGGACAAGAGCCTAGGGAAGGATGTTTCAGGATTAGACGTCATTATTAGTAGGTCATCAGCAAATGCGGCTGTCAAGTGGGTCTGAGAATTGATAGTAAGGCCCCTAACAGCAGGATCCTGCAGTATCTTACATAACAAAGGCTCCATAACTATGACAAATAAATATGGTGAAAGGGGGCATCCCTGCCTTGTCCCATTAGAGATGGCGAAGGAGGGGGAGAGCGTACCGTTTATTTTGAGTTTCGCAGGCAGGGCCGAGTACAGAGTGAAGATCGCGAATATGAACGAGTCTGGGAAACCAAACCTCGACAGAGCCCGCGACATATAATGCCAACCGACCCCATCGAAGGCCTTCTTCGTGTCCGTGCTTAACAAGGCCAAAGGCGTGGATGAGCTTCTAGCCCAGTCCATAAGATGGAGCAGGCGTATCGTGTTCTCGCAGCCCTGTCTGACACGCAGAAATCCCACTTGCTCACTGTCAATAAGATCCGGCAGGATCAGCTGAATACGTTGTGTTAATATTTTGGCCCACCACTTGACATCCGCATTTAGCAGAGAGATAGGGCGGTAGCTGCCACATTGGAGGGGGTCTTTGTTTTCTTTGTGGATTATGGTTATGTGAGCTTCTAATGTCTGAGGGGGCAGAGATCCGCCAGACAGGAGAAAGTTACAGAGTGTCAGAAAATGAGGGGTCAGAATGTCCCTGAAGGTTTTATAATATGATATGGGAAGTCCATCTGGACCTGGGCTTTTACCTGATGGAATGGAGGATAGGACCTTATCAATCTCCTCGTTTGACACAGGGGCGACTAGTTGAGAGGCTTGGAGGGGGCTAATGGAGGGGAGTTGAAGAGTTTATAGGAACTCATCTGTGGCCTGCTCAATAGAAGTGGAACCAGGGCGGTCAGGGGTGGGTAGATTATAAAGATCAGCATAAAATGCACAAAAAGCTTTTGCTATGTCATGGGCCGATTTGTGCTTATTGTCTTTTGCGTCTAAAATTGCGAGAATAAATGAATCCACGTGACGTTGCTTTGCCATGGCAGACATCAGTTTATTCCCTTTGTTCCCATGAGCATAGGCTTTAAACTTAGAGCGGAAGATAAGCTTTGCAGATTTGGCGTTAAACAGGTTTTTCAATTCCGTCCTGGCCTCCACCAATTCAGCAGCCACAGCTTGGGCCTGGGTTTGCTTATGGGTCAATTCTAGCTGTGCTATATGGGACAACAGGTTGTCTACTGCTTTGGAGCGTACTCTTTTGATATGAGAGCCCAGGGCTATTAGTTTCCCTCTAACCACTGCCTTATGGATTTCCCACAAAACGGAGGGAGAGGGAGGAGGATCACCCGCAGCATTAAGGGAAAAGAATTCAGACATAATCCGGGAGATTCTAGTTGCATTAGCAGGGTCAGAGATCAAAGTGTCATTAAGACGCCACATTCTTTCCCTTTTGGGAAGGGAGGTCATAGACATCCGGAGAAAGACAGGGGCGTGGTCTGATAATGTGATGTTACCTATCTTCGTGTCTACTACCTGGGAGACATGGGGGGAGGACAGAAATATGTAATCCAGCCTATGGAAAGATTTTTTTGCATTGGAATAGAACGTGTAATCCTGACTAGAGGGATGCATAGTACGCCAAACATCTATAACCCACAGTTTCTTCAACGCAGTCTTCAGACGGTGTAGAAGTTTGTGGGATAACTCGGATCTCTAGGAGGACGAGTCAAGGCCTGGCTCCAGGGTCACATTAAAGTCACCTCCTAGTATAAGCAAGCCCTCACTAAAAGCTGATAATTGAGCAAGGGTCTGAACAAGCCAGGGGATCTGACCCCTGTTAGGGGCATATATGTTAGCTAGGGTGACAAGTGTGTCAGCAATGTGCCCTTTCACGAACAAGAAGTGACCGTCTGTATCCGCAAGTACTGCAGAGTGTTTAAAGGGTAGACGCTTGTGGATGGCCACGCTGACACCCCTGCTAGCTGAGGCATATGAGCTGTGAAACCATAGTGGGAATATGTTTGGGGACAGTTTCAGGAGTTTTCCCGTCTGAAAATGAGTTTCTTGGAGAAATGCAATCGAAGCGTCATCCTTCTGTAACAATGAGAGCACTTGAGACCGCTTACGTGGCTCGTTCAGACCCTTGGCATTCAATGAGGCAACTACAACTGAGGCCATAGTAAAGGCAAAGAAGGCCTGTCGGCGCACAGCATAAGGACATCCAGTCTGGAAAGCAATGGACGGAGTAGAGAGGTAGAGGTGGGGAAGGAGGTTAAAGGGAGAGTCAAAAGAAAACCAAAAGACATGACAAATGAGACATAAACAATAGACAAATAACAAGGCATGTCTCCCCATGCACGGGAAGCTCGTGGTCCCACCCAGCAACTGATATGAAGGAGATCCTTTTTCATGACAGCAGACAGCCGGGATATATCAGAGGGGGGATCCTGTGGGACCATTAGGGGTTTTGAGGTGGGGTGGGAGGTCAGTAACATTACCAACAAAAAGGGCAAACATGTAACCCCAGCAAAATTGACAATGCGGATATTACATCAGATCTAAACCTGCTACATGTGCAAAAACATTAGCAACATGGGACCAAACCAAAGCCCATTGTAACGGGGCAGTGGGCTAAGGCCCGGTTTTAAGGCCACAAACAGGCATCAATCAGGCAATAAACAGCTCGGACAGAGCAAACAGAGTCTCTCCAGCCTGGGACTCAAAGACGTCCTAGTACTTTGGACTCAATAGTGGACAACCATAAGCAGGTTCAGCTTCTCACAAAGCAAAGTCACGTAGTAGTAATTTGACACCGGCTTTTCCCTTTCTTCTCTGGTCTGGTCGGCGAGACCCGGTGCCACGAATCCATGCTTGGGGGAGACGGCATCCACAAAGGCACTTCAACGGGTGCAATCCCAAGGGGGCCCCATATAGATTTAAGATTCCCCGATGTCCGCACCGTGTACTGCATGCCGTTTTTCAAAATGGCCAGGCCAAAGGGATATAAACACCGAAATGGTGTGCCTGAGGCCTTGAGAGCCTCCAAAAGTGGCTTTATAATACGCCTCTTGGCAAGGGTGGAGGGGGCCAGTTCCTGGAAGAACAAAATGGGAACCTCACCATACATGATGCGGTCTGCCTCCCTTCCCGCCTTAAGAAGTACCACATAGCTGAGGATGCCACACACTACATCCCTCGGCGGTTCGTCGGGTTTAGGCCGCAAGGCCCTATGAATGCGCTCAATCGTGATCGGTGCTGCCCTTTCCGCACCCAGCAAGGAGGAGAAATTCTCACGTGCAGCCGAATGGAGAGCCTCTACTGCGATGGATTCAGGTAATCCGTGTATGCGAATGTTTCGTCTCCGTCCTCGATTTTCTTGATCCTCAATTCGCAATAGCGCATCATTAACAAGTCTCTATGCGCATGCAGGGCCGCGCTTGTCTGACCTTCGTGCACCATTATGGCCTCCTGTGCAAGCTCCAGAGAGTCCACTCGATGCCCAATATGTCAGAGGTCTCCTTTTTTTTTTCCTCCAGGTCCTTCTTCAGAGGTGCCAGCGCTGACTCTAATAGATCTCTGAGGACCGCTTTAGAGAGAGAGGTGTTTTTCCACACCGGTCTGCGATCCAAAACATCGGAGGCGCTTCCTGCCTCCGAGCCCTCCTCTGCTTCTGAGAGCTGCCGCGCCATCTTGGACACCTCCGCGGCGGGAGTTCTGGATAGCTGTTTTTTAAGGTCTGGAGCGGGCCACTGTCGGCTCTGGTGTATCAGAGTGACGATCCTTGCCAGTTTTCCCCATTTGCACTGGATTAAAAGCTGATAATAGGGGTTACATTAGCTGCCAGGAAGAGGAGCTCAGGAACAAGCAGCCATGCAGCTCCAAGGTCAGACTCCGCCCCCTCTAACCACTGACTATTTTGTCATGGATGTTATTATAGACACAGGCATGTGAAAGAGATCTTAGGGAGAGAAAAAAGTCCCTCGGCAACATGGGAAGGCACCAGTACTTTCAAATGCCCCATGTTGGTTGTGGGATCTGTTGCAGATTTTTTATGGGGTCTTCATAAATAAACTATAACTTTCTTCTATTGGTCGACTTTCTGTGAAAACCAACATTTCCACAGTAAAACAAAATAATAACTCAAAACAAAATATGAAATATTGTCAAGGTTCTGTACTCCCGCATGATGAAATACTGTTCTGTACTGAACATTTCCAGTGATACAGAATAATACATCAGACCAGTAGGAATCAATCACGGTAATACTGGGCACAAATGATCATGGAGATTTTGTAGTGTGAAATGTAGACAAGTCTGTGGTGAAACTTGGGAAGGGTAGTACCGTAGGTATAGACTGAGGGGCTGTGAAAAAGGGTTAATTTGAAATGTTACTTTAAAGAGAATCTATCACCACATTTTGACATCCCCAGCTAGTACCCCAGCCCTGATTCTGATGATGCCATTATTTTTGTAACTCCTGCTGTGATCCCTTAATCATTCCTCCAATAAGCCCTCCTAGTGAGTCCTCCTAATGAGTTCAGCAGTCCTGTTATGGAAATAGGCAGTAGTGAGGTTGTAGTAACCTTGAATGGACACTACCATCTTTATATCCAGCTACTGTCTCTACTGGTTAACAATGCATGTCTTCTTTGTATATTTTTTGCCAGGTCCTCTCATACCGTGCCTCAATAATGTATTTCTGCACCGTTATGTGACATGTAATGTGCCTGGTTTTCCAGCAGGTGGCATATGTTCTGGCAGATTCGTTTAGATAGGATAGAACTAACCATTTGATTCTTTTCCCCCCTTGGAGCAGAAGTGGGCTAGTCCCACTTCCCACCAAGGGAGGGGTTACTGAAGTAGAAGTGAGTTGATGTTTAGAGTCCAAAGGGACAAGACATGGCACAGTGAGCGGAGCGTTCTCCCCTCCTGCTGCAGTAGCTCCTGGGAGCAGCTTGCAGAGCACCCGCTCCTTGCATTATCCTGTATTAAGAGACTTCATTAATGAGTAGAGGGAAAACACGCAAAAGACACCCTCCTTAGCAAACTATATTGAATCCAAAGCCAGTTAGGAATGAGAGAAGCATTTAGAAGACCTGCCACCATATTGCATCCTGCTGGAACCAAGTAAAGGAGAATTGCACTAAACCCTTTTAAATCAATTGTATTGGCAAGTTCAAGTTATTCAACTAGACACAATTGAAACGTTCCCAAGTCTGAACTTCACTTTATTCTTCAACTCAATCTTTGCAACAGAGACTGACCCCCAGGAAGGGACAGCCTGAAGGTAGGAGGACTGTGACACAAACATTAGGCCACAGTATACCACTGGTACCCTACACTCTGGGACTACTCTCACATACACCAGCCAGTACTGCAGATACTGATTATGAATGTACAGATGAGTAGTCGAGTGCATTGAAGGAGTAGGCTTGGCTTAATCCTGATTGACATGCTCAAGTCTTTCAAGCAAATTGCAGGGGAATGCAATTTGACTATATACATAATTAAGATAAGAGCCTGTCACCAGGGGCATAGCTATAGGGGGTGCAGAGGTAGCAGTCGCCCAGGAGCCTGAGGGGGTCCAAAAACCCTTGTGCCACATAAGACACTGGCATTATAGAAAGTGCATGCTGGTCAATTTACACCTCTGGCTGGAGGGAAGGGGTTATGTCAAGAATTTGGCATGGGGGGTGCCTTTCAATGTTTTTCTCAGGCAGCAGGAAGGCTATGTTCTTCCCTGCTCCTGGCCAACAAGCACTGAGGGACGGGGGCCCAAGCTGAACTCTTGCACCAGGGCCTATGAGCTTTTATCTACGCCCCTGTCTGTCACTATGCATTACATTACTTCTGGATGTCTGATGGGGTTACAGGTAGTGACAGATTTCCATGAACTTTTTCATGATGTTGCAAAGTCGGTCACTGACTATAGAGAGTAGACAATATGGCCCCTTTAAAAAAAGGTGCGTACAGCGATCTGTATGCTCTGGGCCTTTATAACTCTAATATCCTATTCTTCTAAGTAGAGAAGTGGGGGAAAACAATGATGACCATTGTGAAGATACCTAATTCCTTTCTCTATTGTATCCTTTATGGCCAATGAAATATAATAGGCTATTACAGTCTTCCGGAACTGATGGAGTACAGCACCCTCCTTGGGTGCATTGGAGGCTACGTTCAGGGCATCCTTCACAGACCAATTTTTTCTCCAGTAAAAAAAAAGCTAAACATTTTCCCGAATGGAAACTAAGCATCCCATTATAGTCAATGGGTTCTGTTTGGCTACGTTCTTGTCAGTTATGTGCCCAATCTGGCACTTCCGTTATTTTTGTTATTCTGCTCCTATAGTGACTCATTCACTTAGTATACGGTCAGTGATTTCCATCAGTTATTGTGAGCCAAAACCAGGAGAGGCTCTAAACACAGAACAGGTGCAGATCTTTCCCTTATACTTATCTCTGTGGAGGCTCCAATACTGGTTTTGGCTCACAATCACAGATGGAAATCACTGATCAAGCCACTGACGTGTGATTGAGGCTTAACAGGGCAGAACAATGAAAATAATGCTAATGGGAAATAGCCTTTATGTGTGTATTTAGTTCATAGTGTTACTTTCTTGCCTTATCTGGGGCTCCAGCAAAACAGTTGAGTTGTCATTAAGTTTCACTGACCTCCACTAATCCAGCCCAAGTCTCTACAGAAAAGCTGACAAAGTGATTGATAAAAAACAGGAATGTGCCAGCCTATTATTTTTGCTCTTGTGACCAAAATAAAAATTAACGCATTTGAAGATTTTATTTTAAAGGGATAATTCCATACAAATAAAAATAAAAAAACTGGGGTAAGTGCATAGTCATATAAGCAGAGGAATGGACATACTTACTATATACATATATATATACACTCACCTAAAGAATTATTAGGAACACCTGTTCTATTCCTCATTAATGCGATTATCTAGTCAACCAATCACATGGCAGTTGCTTAAATGCATGTAGGGTTGTCGTCCTGGTCAAGACAATCTCCTGAACTCCAAACGGAATGTCAGAATGGGAAAGAAAGGTGGGCTACAACAGCAGAAGACCCCACCGGGTACCACTCATCTCCACTACAAATAGGAAAAAGAGGCTACAATTTGCACGAGCTCACCAAAATTGGACTGTTGAAGACTGGAAAAATGTTGCCTGGTCTGACGAGTCTCAATTTCTGTTGAGACATTCAAATGGTAGAGTCCGAATTTGGCATAAACAGAATGAGAACATGTATCCATCATGCCTTGTTACCACTGTGCAGGCTGGTGGTGGTGGTGTAATTGTGAGGGGGACGTTTTATGGGCACACTTTAGGCCCATTAGTGCCAATTGGCCATCGTTTAAATGTCACGGGCTACCTGAGCATTGTTTCTGACCATGTCCATCCCTTCATGACCACAATGTACCCATCCTCTGATGGCTACTTCCAGCAGGATAATGCCCCATGTCACAAAGCTCAAATCATTTCAAATTGGTTTCTTGAACATGACAATGAGTTCACTGTACTAAAATGGCCCCCACAGTCACCAGATCTTAACCCAATAGAGCATCTTTGGGATGTGGTGGAACGGGAGCTTCGGGCCCTGGATGTGCATCCCTCAAATCTCCATCAACTGCAAGATGCTATCCTATCAATATGGGCCAACATTTCTAAAGAATGCTATCAGCACCTTGTTGAATCAATGCCACGTAGAATTTAAGGCAGTTCTGAAGGCAAAAGGCGGTCCAACATCGTATTAGTATGGTGTTCCTAATAATTCTTTAGGTGAGTGTATATATATCATCCTGGCTGTTATTTGCTAATTATCATTAAATCATCCTGTTAAACTGCTGTCAATATTCACAAGTAGTCCACTGAACCTAAGAAACATCGATCTACAACTTTACATTCTGAAACATGTGTTTGGTGCTACATAAGACCATTGTGCACACTAGGGGGGTATATGGAAGCTCCTAGGTCCCAAAGATGCCAGGTGCCAGGATCTCCACCTACCATGTTCCATTGATAATATGGCTGCATTGCGCTATAAAATGAATTGGTAAGTGATGCGGTTTCAGTATGAACATGACTGTTTTCTCTTTATCCCCTGCTTTGCCCTTGGTGCTCACTAAAACTCCAGAAATGCTCCCTATATACTGTAGACAAATCGAATAGGGTTGGACTCGGAGGTTTCTTCGAAAAGTCACCTCCCAGACGAAGCAGGCAGAATGTAGCTCTGGATGCGTCTAAGTTATGAGCCTCGGAAACAGTACTGTAAAGGAAATTGAGAAATGAATCCATGCTTTCAGCACGGTCTGCACTTCTCTTTTTGCTTCTCGTAATTTGTGTATTTCAAATTTAAAGTTTCAGTGTTGCCAGAAAAGAGTGAATACAAAACATAAAATTGGAGACCAGTAAGAGCCTTTATGAAATGTATTCCCAGCTGGATAGTCTGCAGTTGAAAGCTGCCTCATTTTTAATTTAGTTTTCCAATTTCATATTTTTTTATCAAAACACATTACAGCAACATCCTGGAGAAATGTTCATGGTAAAGACAGCAGTATTGGAAAGTGTTGAGTAAGAGAAAGCAGGATAAATTTTCGTCGTGATCTGAATGCAAAAAAAAAGGAGGTGCTTTACTTGTAGCAGAGCTGAGTTTGGCAATGTATCATTAACACACCTCACCATGATATCCTGATGTCTTGTCTGTGGTTGTCAGTGAGAAGGAAGACAAACATCTGGAGCCAGATATATGGAAATGAAGATGCTGAGAGAATTTAGTAACATTCACCAGTTTATTGATGGGGCAGTGCTATTTGGTTGCCTTATAGCAATACATTGAGGAGGGGTATCAATGAAAGGTATTGAACATGACATAAACCACCCTAAGGTTGGCTGTGTTTCCTAGTACATCTTAGCTGGCAAGAACCAGGGTGCAGAACCCTTAGAACAGGCATGCTTAACCTGCGGCCCTCCAGATGTTGCAAAACTACAACTCCCATCATTACCTGACAGCCTACAGCAGGGCATTGTGGGAGTTGTAGTTTTACAACAGCTGGAGGGCCACAGGTTGAGCATGCCTGCCTTAGAAGATCTTCCTATGTTTGTAAGTACTAGTGATTCCAACAGGACACAGCAGCAGGTAGTTTCTGTTAAACAGACATAATTGACCTCCTGTTCTGAGTGGTTACAGGTAAGCTGGCATGATCAAGCATCAAAAGGTGGTACTAAAAAGTTATTGAGTTATGGGTTACCATTATTACAACTCAAGGAGACTTTTTCGAATGTTGCTTTTAGATATGAACTTTTTAAAGCAAAAGGTGAACCACATTTGGTTTTACGTAGTGCATTTGGGTAAATTAGTATTATCTATACTCAGAATCATTAACATTATTCCTCACTAAAAACTTTTCCGGGCAATCAAACCACTTTCAATTGAATCACATGACTGATTCGGATGAATTGCACCCAAATCATTAATTAATGAAATGATTAGACATACCAGCATAGTTTAAAGTGGTTTTCCAGGATTTTTATATTGATGGCCTATCCCTCAGAAAGGCCAATATCTGATTGTCAGGGGTCTTACACCCCACTACACCCAAGAGCTACACAACTCCATCACTTGAACACGACCAATGCTGCAATAACTATGCACACTACAAGGTGACTGGAGCTGTGTAGTTGCGGTACCGGAGCTATTAAGGTAATCATCAGGTGGCGCAAATAAAAAAAAAATGGAAATTTGCACATTCCAGTGAGCAGATGTACATCGCCATGGCTGAAAGCACAAGAGCAAAAACAAACACAAGTGCAACGACAAATAATACAGTAAATGCAATAGTGCCATACTCACTATAGAAAATGTGCTAATGCTACATTTAAAATGTGAGATTCTTGGCAAATACATTTTGCACAAAATTCTTTGTGCCTGTCCGCCAACGACAAGGCAATCTATTTAGTACAGAAACCTACAATAAATATTACTTCTAGTGCCATACTGGCCTCCATTAAATTCAGGGAATGCAGGTTCCACATGCATGCTGAGCCCACTGGTATTATATGCATGTACATAGTAATGGAGTGATTAGTCAACTCAACATTTACATCTGTTTTGGGTAAACTGTAACTTGGAGTACCTCAATAAAAAAAAAAAAAGCAAATAACACCGTATCAGCATGGCTCCATGAGGGATCAGTCATATCAACCAACCTTAATAACTTTCTATGAGAAGTTAAGTTCTAAAACTGACTGGGGTGAATCAATGGATGTGATACATTTTGACTTCTCCAAAGCATTTGACACTGTACCACATAAAAGGTTAGTATATAAAATGAGAATGCTCGGACTGGGAAAAATCTCTGTATGTGGGTAAGTAACTGGCTCAATGATAGAAAACAGAGGGTGGTTATTAGTGGTACACACTCTTATTGGGTCAGTGTCACTAGTGGGGTACCACAGGGGTCAGTATTGAAGGGGTCAGTATTGAAGGGGTCACTGTCACTAGTGGGGTACCACAGGGGTCAGTATTGGACCCTATTATATTCAATATATTTATGAATGATCTTGTAGAAGTGGCAGATGAGGTTTTACACTGATAAATGTAAGGTTATGTACATGGGAAGAAATAATTTGAGTCACCCGTACATACTAAACAGTAAAACACTGGGTAACACTGACTTGGAAAAGGACTTAGGAATTTTAGTGGACTGCAAACTAAACAGTAGAAACTAGTGTAATACCCCAGAGTGGTATTACCATTCCTTTACCCTGCTACTGTTTCTAATGGGGTAACCACAATGTCATCTGTGTACTTATTCCAGCTCCTTTGTCACTGTGCATTGATAATATTGCTCTGAAACTGTTATGTTCATGTAATATGCCTGGTTTACTAGCAGGTGGCGATGTGTATCTGGCAGAGTGAGAGATCCTTAGATAGAATGGAACTTACCATTCCACCCCCCTCCCCCTTGGGCAGAAGTGGGCCAGTCCTGTTTCCTAAAGGAGGGGTTGCAGGTCTAGTTAGTGCCAGTTTAGATTCCGTAGGGGAGCTGAGAAGACATGAAAGATGTAGCAGTGAGGGGAAAGTTCCACCTCCTGCAGCAGAAGTCTCAAAAGGGAGGTAGCTCATAGAACACCATGACTCCTTACAGATCTACAGATAGAGTGTCACTAGGGGGTCAGCAGCCAAAAGCACCCCTCTCCAGAGATATCAGAACAGTCCTAAAGTCCAGTAACCAGACCCAAGCTGAGTTTAGCACAGCAGGGAGAGAGAAAGCAGAGTACTCAAGTTTGCCTGCCAGTTTATGCCAAAGACTGCTAGAACCAAGAGAAAGCCAGAATATTGTCTGGATGCAAGTTGATGCAAGTAAAGATGTTGAACTTTATATATAAGAGTCTGGACTTATTTTCCAACATTACTCATCCCCTTTATTGCTTCTGAGCCTAACCCTGGGGATCAGCTGTATCCATGTAGGAGCACTGTGACACACACAGAAAACTGTTAAGGCCGCACCACACCAATTGGTATTCCCATAAACCTGGGACACGATCGGCCCTGGGGAGATCACACTAGTGTCAGACAGCTGCTGTCAAGGCCAATAAGATAATGGGTTGCATCAAAAGGGGCATAGATGCCCGTGATGAGAACAGATTTTTTTCCCCCTAAAAAGAGGAAAATTGGGATCTACCTCTCGATTTTTTTTTTTTGCCTTCCTCTGGATCAACTTACAGGATAAGAGGCTGAACTGGATGGGCAGAGGGCTTTTTTAAGCCTTACAAACTATGCTACTATGTATATTGATGGCCTATTCTTCAGAAAGGCCATCAATATCTGATTGTCAGGGGTCTGAGATCCCACTTCTCCACAAAGGTACACAACTCCATCACTTGAATGGGAACAATGCTACAATAACTCTGCACACTACTACAATGTGACTGGAGCTATGTAGTTCCGGTGTCGGAGCTACTAAGAAACAGGAAATCAGCAGGGGGTACAGATAATCCATCAAATTAAAAATTCTGGAAACCCCTTTAAGGTTTGGTTCTAAAAAAAATTTGGAACCTAAAAATGTCCTTGACAAAAAGTATTAGAAAGGAAATGTATTAATCAAAGTCCTGATGCATTTTCAGTTTCCCGTAGGGTGTGGTGGCTTTTAAAGCTTAGAGACTTAATGTAATGAATTTTTATCATATCCCTTCAGTTGCTTTAGTAGAAGAGTCTGACATTGAATCAGTAGCAGTATATGAACATGTCCTAATAACTCTTAAATTCAATTTAGGACATTGCCCCCAGAGGACTCCTACATTTTTAGACATCCTGCTTTACGATGCCTTGTAGGCACATATTAAGTTTGAAGATAAACTGATTTAAAATATGTCTCCATATGTATAGCTAATGAAGACACTGTAAAATTTAGTTTTTAAGTTTTACCTTCAAGTGGCTGTGACAATAGTCCCAGTGGTGTTGGTCCAATCCCTGGAACACTGCAGATTGCTAGAATGAGGTGACAGTGGTGTTTGGAAACTGCTGTGACAATTTGAGTCCACATGCATAGGTTCATTAATGTATGATCATTGGGGTCCAAGTACTTGGACCCTAACAGACCAGAAGAATAAAGGCCCCCATGTGTGACCACTGCTCTATTCAGTGTCTATAGGCCTGCCTAATATAGAACTCAGCTCTCTCCATCACTCATAATTTGTGTACGTGACTTTTCATTCAAGAATGGTAGAATGAAACAGGAGGACACACTGAAGCTACTTGAACAACTGCTTTACTGTTTGGATAAGAGGCAATAAGCTCAGTGATTGCCGAATACTCTGAGGAGGCAACTACTGTAGCTCTGTTGTTACAGTCTCACATAAGGTAACAGGCTTATGGTTAATACATTCTCCAATGATGACATAGTCGTAGTGGCTAAAGGCTGGGCAAATCCATAATCTCTTTAAAGAGACACTAAATGAGAATCCAAATGATTAAAAAGAACCATCAACAAAATGCAACAATTAGAGATGATCAACGAATCAGACTAAGTGGAATTCGATCCGAATTTCAGGAAAAATTTGATTCGCAACGAATGCGAATTTCCTCGCGCTTCGTGGTAATGAATCACAATTTTTCCTAAAATGGCGGCTACATGTGTAAGGACATGGGGCAAGGAAATCTGGGAAGGCGGGCTGACCCATAATGCCATGCATTCAGCCAATGAGCAGCCAGCCAGCCCTGTGATGTCACAGCCCTACAAATAAGGCGGCCATCTTAGAGTCAGACATTTTCAAGCGTTCTGAGTGCAGGGACAGATGTGAGAAGGCGATAGGGACAGCAATTGGAAAAACCTGATTGTGAAAAAAAACTGGAAAAACGATTTATAAGTGCAGGGAAAGGATAGGGAGTAATCATTCATAGCATCTTAGTGCAGGGAGAGACGTCAGAAGACTCTAGGGACAGTGCCATAAAAGCGACTTACAAGTGCAGGGAAAGGATAGGGAGGAATCATTCACAGCATCTTAGTGCAGGGAGAGACGTCAGAAGAATCTAGGGACAGTGCCATAAAAGCGACTTACAAGTGCAGAGAAAGGATAGGGCGGAGTCATTTCACAGCAGGGAGAGACATCAGAAGGCGCTAGGGACACTGCTAGAAAAGCAATTTACAAGTGCAGGGAAAGATTATTTGGGGATCCAAATAGCCACTATACAGCACTGTCATTCCAGCAATTTTTCTTGGGATCCAAGTGATATGTTGAAAAGCCTTTACTGGCTTATATCTTTTCAAACAAGAAAAATATATGTTGTGTTGTCACTGGTGCACATATTTGTGTCAAAAGCGTTTAGTGGCCTATTTTATTATAGAAAGAAAAAAATATACGCACTTCACTGGTGCAGTTACTTGTGGCAAAAGGGTTTAGTGGCCTATTGCAGTACAGAAAGAAAAAAATATATACGCACTTCACTGGTGCATTTATTTCTAGTGATGGCCTTGTGGTTCGCCCAGCGGTCGGTTTTCGGTGAACTTTGAGAGTATCGCGATCTGCCGAACAAGCGAAGATACGGCGATGTTTGCGCGCCATATTCTTGTGCATTGCAACGAACTTTGACCCATAACACATCCATCAGGTGGGACAGGACAGCCAATTAAGACATTTCAGCACATGGACACACCCCCACCCTATAACAGAACCCGATCTGGCAGCCATTTTATATTCTGTATTTTGTCAGTGTAGGGAGAGGACAGGCTGTTAGGGACACCAAATCGCTAGCTAATAGGGCCACAAAAGTCCTTTTAAGGACTGGTATAAGTGTGCTATCGATAGGTGTGACATACTGAGGGGTGTGATATACTTATACTTATAATATACTTACTAACATAGAAAGTATATTATAGTGCATTTGTACTGTGCAGCAGTTGAGAGGGGTTCTGCTGCGATACCACAGCTATATAGAGGGACAAACGCTATTGGAACAACTAATTGCAACGGGTGTGATATACCAGTTGCCCCCCAAAAAAACTGATTGAGGCAGTGGTGTGATATACCTATAATATATGTTCTATATAGTGCATTTGAGTAGTGCAGCATTTGTGTGCGTTTGTTACCACAGCTACACAAAGTGACAAACACTTTTGGAACAAATAATTTCAACTAGTGTGATAAACCAGTTGCCCCCCAAAAAACTGATTGAGGGCTGTGATATACCTGCTTCCACAAAAGACTGATTAAGGGGTTAGATTTACATGCTTCCACCTAATATTGATTGAGGCCTGCAATATACCTGCTTCCACAAATACTGTTATTCTCTAGGGACTTAGGCACAGGGTCATTTTGAAAATGACAGGCAGAGGAAGAGGCATGGCGTTCCGCATGGGTGTTAGGGGTCGGGCAGGTGCACCAGGCCGGAGCCTAAGTGGAAGTTGGAGAAGGCGAGTGAGATTACTTCAAAGGACGCACCAGAGTTGGTTGAGTGGCTCACTCACCCTCAGTGTTGATCACGAATATTCGAATTGCGAATTTTAATCGCGAATATCAGCATTTTGAGAATTTGCAAATATTTAGAATATCTCAAAATATATTCTTAATCGCGAATAACAGTGTATGCAAATTTTGTATGCGATTTTTATGCAATTTTTTAATGCAAATTTTCGCAATCAAGAAAATAATGCCTGGAGATCACAAATTCGCAAATTCTCGAATATATGGCGAATATGGATGTCATGTGGGGGCCCACAAGAAAGATAGAGGAGGGGAGTTCAGAGGGAGAGACTGAGCAGCAGATAGGGAGGTAAAGAAGGAGAAGCAGTCAGAACTTACAGTGCATAGGAGGTAAAAAGCAGACTGCTAATGTATCTGTAATGAGCCATCTACCATGCACTGGTCACATCTGGCACTCCCAGGATGCCGGCACATGGTTCCGCAGTGTGGGCTTTTTTTAACGTGTCTGCTGCTGACAATAGTGTTGCCATCTGCAGCCTGTGCGGTCAACCCATAAGTTGCGGTAAGCCCAACACTCACCTCAGGATAACTGCCTTAAAAAGGCACCTGGCCTCCCATCACCGAGCCCAGTGGGAGCAACGCCGTCGGAACAAAAAAAAGCCACACTCCCTGCGCTCCACGTCCTGCCTCTTCTCCTTCTCTCTTCTTCCATTTGTCCTCCACTCCACCTTCCAACTTGCCATCATCGTGTTCATCTGGCATAAGGCAGGCTTCTATGGCCCAAATGTTTGAGTGTAAAGAGATGATGACGCAGGATAACCCTCTTGCCCAACGGCTGACCGCTGGTTTGTCGGAACTGCTATCCTGCCAACTACTACCATATAAACTGGCGGACTCGGAGGCCTTTAGAAAATTTGTAGAAGATCTTACACGGTCATGGCTCGCCTTGCTGGCGTTCAGCGGCAAAACCACTTGCCCGTCAGGCGCACTGGAACTCCGCCTTGTATATGCTTAATAGGCTGCTCCAGCAGCAATGTGCTGTTAATGACTACCTGTACGAACTCTACAGCAGGACAAGTTCTGGGGAGCTTGGTTTCTTTTCACCGCGCCAGTGGCTGCTCAAGCACGACGCATACAGACTTCTGCAGCCGTTTGATGAGGTCTCCAAACTGGTCAGTCACAGCCAGGGCACCATCAGTGACATCATACCTTACGCCTTCTTTCTGGAGCGTTCATTGCGTTGTGTCATTGGTCAAGCCATCTAGGAGCAGGAGCTGGAAGATGAGGAAGTCGAAATGCTAAATAATTTCCTGGGGGGGCTACTCCATCTGAGACAAGTCAGCATCAGCAGGAGTCTGAAGAGGAGTCAGATGAGACTGCTGGCTGGGGGGAGAAGGAGGAGCAAGAAGAGCAGGCTTTGAGGGTAACTTAAAACTTTTCGCGGATCCCTGGTGTTGTCCGTGGCTGAGGGGGAGGAGACCAAAGATGACATTCTCCTGGGCGCTCCACCGCTTCCAATTTAGTGCAAATGGGGGCCTTCATGCTCCAGTGTTTTAAGAGGGACCCCTGTATAAAAAGCATAAAGGGCAAAGACCAGTACTGGGTGGCAACGTACTTAGACCCCCGGTACAAACACAAAATGGCGGACATGTTACCAGCATTACAGAGGGCTGTCAGAATGCAGCATCTCCAGGCCTTGCAGCAATAGATGCTGCATTTTGCTGTTGTGGGCGCTGGCAGAGGAATTTTCACCCACAGCAAAACAGGTGCGGGTACCAATCCTACCATGTCTGCAAGAAGAGGGCGGTTTGAAGATGCGCTGGTCACTTCGATATGAGATCATTCTTGCAGTCAGCCCATCGAGAGCCGCCCTCTGGATCCAGCCTCAGGGAACACCTAGACCGACAGATGTCCAACTACATCGGGTTAAGAGACGATGTGGATGCTCTGAATAGCGAGGAACCCCTGGATTACTGGTTGCACAGGCTTGACCTGTGGCCAGAGCTGGCACAATTTGCCATGGAACTGTTGGCTTGCCCCTCATTGAGTGTCCTGTCCGAAAGGACAGCAGGGGGGATAGTGACCAATAAGCGCACTCGCCTATCCCACAACAGTGTGGTCTACCTCACATTTCTAAAAATGAATGAGGCATGGATTTTGGAGGAATTCAACACCTGTGATGACCACGTGTAATTGAATTTCCTCATGACAGCCCACACATATCCTCCACCACCCAGAACAAAGAATGGTCCTTGTCTTATGTACAGTTGCAAGAAAAAGTAGGTGAACCCTTTGGAATGATATGGATTTCTGCACAAATTGGTCATAAAATGTGATCTGATCTTCAGCTAAGTCACAACAATAGACAATCTCAGTCTGCTTAAACTAATAACACACAAAGAATTGAATGTTACCATGTTTTTATTGAACACACCATGTAAACATTCACAGTGCTGGTGGAAAAAGTATGTTAACCCCCTAGACTAATAACACCTTCAAGAGCAAATTGGAGTGAGGTGTCAGCCAACTTGAGTCCAATCAATGAGATGAGATTGGTTACAGCTGCCCTGCCCTATAAAAAAACACACACCAGTTCTGGGTTTGCTTTTCACAAGAAGCATTGCCTGATGTGAATGATGCCTCGCACAAAAGAGCTCTCAGAAGACCTACGATTAAGAATTGTTGACTTGCATAAAGCTGGAAAGGGTTATAAAAGTATCTCCAAAAGCCTTGCTGTTCATCAGTCCACGGTAAGACAAAATATCTATAAATGGAGAAAGTTTAGCACTGCTGCTACTCTCCCTAGGAGTGGCCGTCCTATAAAGATGTCTGCAAGAGCACAACGCAGACTGCTCAATGAGGTGAAGAAGAATCCTAGAGTGTCAGCTAAAGACTTACAAAAGCCTCTGGCATATGCTAACATCCCTGTTAGTGAATCTACGATACGTAAAACACTAAACAAGAATGGATTTCATGGGAGGACACCACAGAGGAAGCCACTGCTGTCCAAAAAAAACATTGCTGCACGTTTACAGTTTCCACAAGAGCACCTGGATGTTCAACAGTAGTACTGGCAAAATATTCTGTGGACAGATGAAACCAAAGTTGAGTTGTTTGGAAGAAACACATAACACTATGTGTGGAGAAAAAGAGGCACAGCACACCAACATCAAAACCTCATCCCAACTGTGAAGTATGGTGGTGGGGGCATCATGGTTTGGGGCTGCTTTGCTGCATCAGGGCCTGGACGGATTGCTATCATCGAAGGAAAAATGAATTACCAAGTTTATTAAGACATTTTGCAGGAGAACTTATGGCCATCTGTCCACCTGCTTAAGCTCAACAGAGTGTTGCAACAGGTCAATGACCCAAAGCATAGAAGTAAATCAACAGAATTGTTTAAACAGAAGAAAATACGCCTTCTGGATTGGCCCAGTCAGAGTCCTGATCTCAACCAGATGAGATGCTGGGGCATGACCTCAAGAAAGCGATTCACACCAGCCATCCCAAGAATATTGCTGAACTGAAACAGTTTTGTAAAGAGGAATGGTCAAGAATTTCTCCTGACCATTTTGCACGTCTGATCTGCAACTACAGGAAACGTTTGGATGAAGTTATTGCTGCCAAAAGAGGTTCAACCAGTTATTTAATCCAAGGGTTCACATACTTTTTCCACCTGCACTGTGAATGTTTACATGGTGTGTTCAATAAAAACATGGTAACATTTAATTATTTGTGTGTTATTAGTTTAAGCAGACTGTGATTGTCTATTGTTGTGACTTAGATGAAGATCAGATCACATTTTATGACCAATTTGTGCAGAAATCCATATCATTCCAAAGGGTTCACATACTTTTTCTTGCAACTGTATATACAGCGGCATAAAAGGCCTTTTCTGTCAGATGAATGCCTAATTTTTGGGGCCTGTACTGGCCTACAGTAAAATTTGTATCCAGTGACCGTCTAATGTACCTCCAGCCACCTAATCACAAGTTCTTTTGTGTCAGGTGAATGCCTAATTTTTGGGACCTATACTCCAGTAGCCTACAGTAACATTTTTATCCAGTGACTGCCTAATGTACCTCCAGCCACAGAATCACAAGTTCTTTTGTGTCAGGGGAATGCCAAATTTTTGGGGCCTGTACTCCAGTGGCCTACACTAACATTTTTATCCAGTGAATGCCTAATGTACCTCCAGCCACATCAAAGTTATTTTCTGTCCGATGAATGCCAAATTTTTGGGGCCTGTACTCCAGTGGCCTACAGTAACATTTTTATCCAGTGAATGTATCTCCAGCCACATCAGCCAAAGTTGTCCGGTGAATGCCACATTTTTGGGGCCTGTACTCCAGTGGCCTACAGTAAAAATTGTATCCAGTGGCCGCCTAATGTACCTCCAGCCACAGACTCTCAAGTTCTTTAGTGTCAGGTGAATGCCTAATTTTGGGGGCCTCTACTCCAGTAACCTACAGTTTTACTTTTATCCAGTGACGCCTAATGTACCTCTAGCCACAGAATCACAAGTTCTTTTCTGTTAGACGAATGCCTAATTTTTGGGGCTCGGACTCCCCAAAAACTGGCCTATTTCAGTAAGAAAAGAAAAATATATTCTCAGTTCAAGTCTGCGGTTATGTGTTGAAAGCGTACAGAAAGAAAAAAAAAAAATTACCCACTTCACTGGTACATTTATTTGTGGTAAAAGCGTTTAGTGGCCTATTTCATTATAGAAAGAAAAAAATATATGCACTTCACTGATGCAGTTATTTGTGGCAAAAGGGTTTGGTGGCCTATTTCATTATAGAAAGAAAAAAATATATCCACTTAACTGGTGCAGTTATTTGTAGAGTTGAGAGGATACCTGGATATTCTTGTTCGAGGGGTTCGGTAGAACTTCACAAAAAAGTTTGAGTTCGGGACCTGAACTTGACCCCGAACCCGAACCCCATTAAAGTCAATGGGGACCCGAACTTTGTAGAACTACAATGGCTCTAAAAAGTTATGGAAAGGGCTAGATGGCTGCAAATGGCAGCAAAATGTGGTTAAGAGCATGTCAAGTGCTCTGTAAACAAATGTGGATAGGGAAATGACTTAAAATTACATAAAATACTTAAAAAAAATATATATATATAATCTTGATCTTGGAGGACGAGGTCCATATGGAGGAGGAGGTGGATGTGGTGGTGTAGGTGGAATCAACGGTGGAGGAGGAGGATGTAGCCTACACTCCTTCCCGACTCCAATCAGGCAATCAGAATACCTCCCTGGATCAACGACCCCTCTCTAGTAGCTATAACCTGTAATATTATTACACTCCAGAAATACATCCAGGCCCCTCTTGAACTCTTTTAGGGAACTCACCATCACCCCCTCCTCAGGCAGAGAGTTCCATAGTCTCACTGCTCTTACCGTAAAGAATCCTCTTCTATGTTTGTGTACAAACCTTCTTTCCTCCAGACACAGAGAAAGTCCTCTCGTCACAGTCACAGTCCTGGGGATAAATAGATAATGCGAAAGATCTCTGTACTGACCCCTGATATATTTACACATAGTAATTAGATCTCCCCTCTTTTTTCATCTTTTTTCTAAAGTCATCTTTTGTCTATAAGTCATCTTTTTTCTAAAGTGAATAGCCCTAAATTTGATAATCTTTCAGGGTACTGTAGTTGCCCCATTCCAGTTATTACTTTAATTGCCCTTTTCTGGACCCTCTCCAGCTCTGCTATGTCTGCCTTGTTCAAAGGAGCCCAGAACTGTACACAGTACTCCATGTGTGGTCTCACTAGTACATGTAGACATGTGCACACATACTGCTCCACCATGCAAAGGACCCAGATGTAAGGTATTGCCAAAAATGGGTGTTTTTTAAACCCAAAATGTTATTGCAGTATTTCAAGCTTGTATTTCACACTGACAAATGCAGCAAAGGCCGCAAATTTAGTATTTTGCCCAAAATGGATGTTTTTTTCAATAACAGAATATAACAGCAGTATCTAACGCTTGTATTTCACACTGACAGATGCAGTAAAGGCTGCCAATTTAGTATTTTGCCCAAAATGTGTGTTTTTTTAAATAAAAGAATATACCAGCAGTATCTAATGCTTGTATTTCACACTGATAAATGCAATAAATGACGCCAATTTAGTATTTTGTCCAAAATGGGTGGTTTTTTTTTAATAACAGAATATTATTGCAGTATTTCCAGCTTGTATTTCACACTGACAGGTGCAGCAAAGGCTGAAAATTTAGTATTTTGCCCAAAATGGGTGTTTTTTTTTTATAACAGTATGTTATAGCAGTATTTCAAGATTGTATTTCACACTGACAGATGCAGCAAAGGCTGCAGATGTAGGGTATTGCCAAAAATGGGTGTTTTCTTAAACCCAGAATATTACTGCAGTATTTCAAGCATGTATTTTACACTGACAGATGCAGCAAAGGCTGCAGATATAGGGTATTGCCAAAAATTTGTGTTTTTTGACACCAGAATATTATTGCAGTATTTCAGGCTTGTGTTTCACACTGACAAATGCAGCAAATGCTGCAAATTTAGTATTTTTCCCAAAATAGGTGTTTTTTCAATAAAAGAATATAACAGTTGTATCTAACGCTTGTATTTCACACTGACAGATGCAGCAAAGGCTGCCAATTTAGTATTTTGTCCAAAATGGGTGTTTTTTTAATAAAAGAATATAACAGCAGTATCTAACGCTTGTATTTCACACTGACAAATGCAACAAAGGCCGCTAATTTGGTATTTTGCCCAAAATGGGTGCTTTTGTAATTACAGAATATAATTACAGTATTTCAAGCTTTTATTTGACTGTCACAAAAGCACATATGCTGTGCTGGTGCACTGAACTTGCATAAAATGGCCGCCGACGCCCACCTAACTAACAGATGGATAAAAGTTATTTTTCTGTGTTAATGGGCTCAGGGCAGGGTAAAAGTATTGTGCACTGCACCCACAAAACAAGCACTTCTGATAAAAGATTATTTCCTATTCTCTCCATCACAGCAGCAGCAGCCTATCCCTACACTAATAAGAGCAGAGTGACGTGCAGCGCTACATAACTCCAGCTTATATAGAGGTTGGTAACCTATTTCATTGTAGAAAGAAAAAATTCGCTTCACTGATGCACTTGTTTGTGGAAAAAGGGTTTAGTAGCCTATTTCAGTAAAGAAAGAAAAATGTATACAGACTTCCCTGGTGCATTTATTTCTGCTAAAAGCGTTTACTGGCCTATGTCAGTACAAAAATAAAAATATATTCTCAGTTCACTAGTGCAGTTATTTGTGATGAAATAACAGTACAAAAGAAATACAAATAACAGTACAAAAATAAAAATATATATTCTCAGTTGACGTCGGTGGCGGTTATATGTCTTGAAAGCATTTAGTGGCCTATTTCAGTACAAAAAGAAAAATATATTCTCAGTTCACTTGTGCAATTATTTGTGATGAAATAACAGTACAAAAGAAATACAAATAACAGTACAAAAATGTAAATATATTCTCAGTCCACGACGGCGGCGGTTATATGTCTTGGAAGCATTTAGTGGCCTATTTCAGTACAAAAAGAAAAATATATTCTCAGTTCACGTCGGTTTTATGCCTTGAAAGTGTTTAGTGGCCTATGTTCAGTGCAAAAACAAAAAATATATTCTCAGTTCACTTCTGCAGTTATATGTGGTGAAAGCGGTTAGTGTCCTATTTCAGTACAAAAGGAAAAAAATATACGCACTTCACTGGTGTATTTATTTATGCTAAAAGCGTTTAGTGGCCTATTTCAGTACAAAAAGAAAAATATATTCTCAGTTCACGTAAGCGGTAGTTATATGTCTTGAAAGCGTTTAGTGGTCTTTGTTCAGCGCAAAAACAAAAAATATATAAGCATTTCACTTCTGCAGTTATATGTTCAGTGTCCTAGTTCAGAACAAAAAGGAAAAAAAATATTCACACTTCACTGGTGCATTTATTTCTGCTAAAAGCGTTTACTGGGCTTTTTCAGTACAAAAAGAAAAATATATACGCATTTCACTGCTGCAGTTATTTCAGTACAAAAGCAAAATATATTCAGCGTTCACTATTGCAGTTATATGTGGTAAAACCTTTAGTGACTTATTTCGGTAGAAAAAATATATATATATTCAGCCTTCACTGTTGCAGTTATATGTGGCAAAACTTTTTGAGACGTCTTTCGTTCGTAAAACAAAATTAATTCAGTGGTCAGCGCTATGGTAATATGCGGTAAAATCTCCATGATGTCTCCATTAAAAATCTGCAGTGTGGGGGCCCCGTGTGGCTTCTACGCACTTTCAAAATGATCCTTCAGCGGGGCGAATAGATGCCGGATGACCGGGACGCTCCATGACCTTCCCAGGAGCTGCTGTCGGGAGCAGCGGTCCATTTCTGAGACGACCGTATAGTGCGGGGGGAATCCGAAGACCCTCTCCATCTCTGTGCTCTGTTATATGTGGTAAAATCTTTATTGACATATTTCAGTCGAAGTTATATGTGGTCAAACCTTTTAGGGATGCATTTCGGTCAAAAAACAAATTTTATTCAGTGCTCACCGCTGCGGTTATATTCGGTAAAATCTTTATTGAAGTATTTTGGTCGAAAAACTAAAGTTTTTTTAGAGGTCAGTGCTGCAGTTATATGCTGTAAAATCTTTATTGAAGTATTTTAGTTGAAAAACAAATGGTATTCATCGTTTAGCACTGCAGTTTTATGCGGTAAAATCTTTAGTGACGTATCTTGATGAACTTAGTAACTCTTCCGGGTTCGAAGCTATATTGACGCTTTGTCTTCTCATTGTCTGTAGCTACTAGAGGCCTGTTCATGCCAGGCAGGTTCCCCCAGAAGTATCTGGGTCGATGAGCAGTCGATACCGCACTTGCATCAATCTTGACAGAATTCGTATCCAAGTGGAGAGAAATTGTTTTTTGGAATGCTTTCTTCATCGTAACAACGTCGTGGAATAAACAGAAGACTGGCAGATTCAGAAGACTGGTGGATAAACAGAAGACTGTGGCCTCCTGATGCTGCTGCCACCTCCAGGCTCTGTCATTGTGCCACTATGTGGCCTCCTGATGCTGTCGCAACGCCCAGACTTTGTCACTGGGCCACTCTGTGGTCTCCTCATGCTGTTCCCACCCTTCCCACTTCATGACTGGGCCACTATTTTGCCTTTCGGCCTGGCTAACATCATTATTTGTTTGAACCTTCTTCTGACCTGTCAGATGGAAGAAATAAATGAGATGCACAATGATCCTGTCTGTGTTGCAGCTGTAAGGCCTTTATGGTCTCATCAGAATTGGCTTATGATTTGGTAGCCAAAAGCAGGAGTGGGTACAAAACACAGACATGCAAATATTCCTGTCATGGTCTTACCTTCTTACTGTTCTCCTTCGTTTGACATGTGCTGGCGGCCATCTTGGTTTCTGGGTTTCTTGTAGCCTCCCACCCTGCGGCTTCTCCTTCCCACTGGGAGGAGCTGGATGCCTAGCTCATATATATAGGAGGTCTGTGGCTTCAGTTCCTTGCTTGGTCCTCCTGTGTTCACATGCTTCTAAGACTGCTGCTGCTTCTGGTTCCTGATCCTGGCCTCGTCTGACTACCCCGTTGGTTCCTGATCCTGGCTTCGTCTGACTACCCTGCTGGTTCCTGATCCAGGCTTCGTCTGACTACCCTTCGGGTTCCTGACCTCTGTCCACGCAAGACCCTGCTTCGGTTTAGCCATCCGTTTGGACTTTTGCTTACAGCTTGATTTCAATAAAGCCTTCTTATTTTCACTTATCTCTTGTACGTCTGGTTCATGGTTCCATGACATTAGGACCAAGCCATGAATTCTGACGGTACAGGGCCATCCTCGCTACCTACGCTGGTTGCCAGACTTGATCAGCAGGATCACCTGTTGGGTCGGTTCGCTGTGGCGTTGCAAACCCTGCTTGAACGCACGGCTCATTTCGCTTCCGTTGCCGATGGGTCGGTTGTCGCTCCTGGGCCCGCTCCTACTGCCGCTCCGGTTGTTGCGCCAGAGTCTACCCCGACACCTGTTGCTGCGCCTGCGGTGTCTCGGGGTATGACCGGTTCTGCCCCCCTTCCACAGCGCTTTGGGGGAGAGCCAACTCAGTGCCGAGGTTTCCTTAACCAGGTGGGCATTTATTTCGAGTTGCTGCCACATGCCTTTCCTACTGAGAGATCAAAGGTGGGCTTCTTGATCTCGCTGCTCTCGGACAAGGCCTTGGCCTGGGCCAGCCCTTTATGGGAGAACAACAATCCGGTGGTTGCCGAGTTTTCCGGTTTTGTTGCTTCTCTTCGGAAGGTATTCGATGTGCCGGCTCGTGCTGCCTCTGCTGCGAAGCTCCTTATGTCCATCAGACAGGGTTCACGATCCGTAGCTGAATACGCCATTGAGTTTCGTACCCTGGCAGCAGAGGTGGGCTGGAATAATGAGGCTCTGGTCGCTGCTTTCTCTCATGGTCTCTCGGATGCCTTGAAGGATGAGGTTGCAGCTAAGGACCTACCAGTGGAGCTCGAGTCTCTTATTTCTTTCCTGATTTTGATTGACACCAGACTCAGGGAGAGACCTTCCTTTAAGGAGAGCCTGCGGAGGTCTTCTAACAGATTGGCGCCTACGTTTGCTGTCCCACCCGTGCCTCCCTCTCCTCCCACGCCTCCTGGGGATGACTTGTCTGGGGGTGAACCCATGCAGCTGGGGTTTGCTCGCCTGTCCGAGGGGGAGAGGGTACTCCGGAGACGCGAGGGCCGATGCATGTACTGTGGTCTCGGTGGGCATTTTCGGTTGGCATGTCCGAACCGTCCGGGAAGCGCTTGCACCTGAGATCCTGTCGGGGGCAGATCTTGGGTGGAGTCTCCTCGTCCCCGGTTTCCCGTGTTGACAAACCACTGATCACTGTTGTCCTCTCCTGGGTCGGGGGCTCGGTGACGACCCAGGCGTTGGTGGACTCTGGTGCTGGTGGTTTGTTCATTGATAGTGTGTTCGCTGCCGCCAATTCCATTCCTCTGCAGCCTCGAGGTTCCCCACTGGCTCTTGAGGCGATAGACGGCAGACCCCTTCTGCCGCCACACGTGACTCATGAGACCCTTCCAGTGGGGATAGCCATTGGTGCCGTTCACAGAGAGTCGGTCTGTCTCCAGGTGATTTCGTCTCCACACTACTCGGTGGTCTTGGGGTACCCCTGGCTTCAGAAGCATAATCCGACTTTCGATTGGAGATCGGCCGAGATCCTCTCGTGGTCACCGCAGTGTGGGGCTAGTTGCATTCATGGGCCTGTCAAGTTGCTGTGTACTTCCTCGGACTCTCTGTTGCCTCCTGAATACGAAGAGTACCGGGATGTATTCGATAAGGTGCGCGCGGTTGCCCTACCTCCGCACCGCCCATACGATTGTGCCATAGAGTTACAATCTGGTGCCGTTCCTCCTCGTGGCAAAGTCTATCCACTGTCGGTAGCGGAGAATGAGGCCATGGAGGAGTACGTGAGGGAGGCGCTTTCACGCGGACACATTCGCAAATCCTCGTCCCCGGCAGGGGCTGGATTTTTCTTTGTGAAAAAGAAGGGCGGTGAGTTGAGGCCTTGCATCGATTACAGGGGTCTCAATCGCATCACGATCAAGAACGCTTACCCGATACCCTTGATTTCCGAGCTGTTCGATCGCCTCAAAGGGGCCACGGTCTTTACCAAACTCGACTTGAGGGCGGCATATAACCTGGTAAGGATCAAGGCGGGCGATGAGTGGAAGACCGCGTTTAACACCAGGACCGGTCATTATGAATCCTTGGTTATGCCCTTTGGGTTGTGCAATGCGCCCGCAGTCTTCCAGGAATTCATCAACGATGTTTTCCGTGACCTGTTGCAGCAGTGTGTGGTGGTCTATTTGGATGACATCTTGGTATATTCTGAATCCATGGAGGCCCACATTATGGATGTCAGACGAGTGTTGCAACGGTTACGAGAGAACAGGCTGTTCGGTAAGCTTGAGAAATGCGAATTTCACCGATCCCAGGTAACCTTCTTAGGTTACATCATTTCCGCTGAGGGGTTCTCCATGGATCCTGAGAAGGTTTCGGCTGTCTTACAGTGGCCCCAGCCCAGTGGTCTCCGTGCCCTGCAGCGCTTTTTGGGCTTCGCCAATTATTATCGGAAGTTCATCAGGGACTTTTCCATGCTAGCCAAGCCTCTCACGGATCTGACCAGGAAGGGCAGTAATTTCCAGGTCTGGCCGCTCAAGGCCATCCGAGCTTTTGAGGCTCTAAAGTCCGCCTTTGTGTCGGCTCCGATTCTGTCGCATCCCAACCCTGGGTTGCCCTTTGTCCTCGAGGTGGACGCGTCTGAGACGGGAGTAGGCGCCCTTCTGTCTCAGCGTAGAACACCAGAGGGTCCTCTGCTTCCTTGTGGGTTTTACTCCCGGAAACTGTCTTCCGCGGAGTGCAACTATAAGATTGGTGACAGGGAGTTATTGGCCATCGTGCAGGCCCTTAAAGAATGGAGGCACTTGCTTGAGGGTTCGGTGGTTCCGGTTCTCATCCTGACGGACCACAAGAATCTGACCTACCTTTCTGAGGCCAAGAGATTGACACCACGTCAGGCCAGATGGGCTCTGTTCTTGTCACGTTTTAATTACGTGGTCTCCTACCTACCCGGTTCCAAGAACATCAGAGCGGATGCCTTATCACGGCAGTACTCCGAGCTGTCCGGGGAGGAGTCGATTCCGACTTCGGTCATACCTCCGAATCAGATCCTGGCCGCCATTCGCACCAGCCTGACATCTCCCCTGGGTGAGCAGATTTTGGCGGCTCAATCTGGTGCTCCCTCTGGGAGACCCAACGGCAGGTGTTTTGTGCCTGAGGAGTTGCGCACTCGGTTGTTGCGAACCTACCATAACTCCAAGGCCGCGGGGCATCCCGGAAAGAATCAGCTGTCCTGGGCTGTTTCACGTCTGTTCTGGTGGCCTTCTCTACGTTCCGACATCGCCGCATATGTAGCGGCATGCTCCGTTTGTGCCCAGAGTAAGTCCCCTCGGCACCTTCCGTTGGGCCTTTTGCAACCCATAGCCACCGGGGAGCGCCCATGGTCACACCTGGGGATGGATTTCATTGTGGACCTCCCTGCATCCCGAGGCCATACGGTCATTCTCATGATTGTGGATCGGTTTTCCAAAATGTGCCATTGTGTTCCTCTCAAGAAGTTACCCTCTGCACAAGAGTTGGCCACGATTTTCGCCAGGGAGGTCTTCCGGTTGCACGGTTTGCCCAAGGAGATTGTGTCGGATCGGGGGAGTCAGTTTGTGTCCAGGTTCTGGCGCGCCTTTTGCTCCCAGTTGGGGATTCATCTCTCTTTCTCCTCGGCCTACCACCCTCAGTCCAATGGGGCCGCAGAACGATCCAATCAGGCCTTGGAGCAATTCCTTCGTTGCTATGTCTCCGATCACCAAGACAATTGGGTTGACCTCCTGCCTTGGGCTGAGTTTGCCAGGAACACGGCGGTGAACTCTTCCTCTGGGACGTCTCCCTTCATGGCCAATTATGGGTTCCAACCTGCCGTGTTACCGGAGGTATTCTCTCCCCAGGATATTCCGGCTGTGGAGGATCACCTTTCCGTCCTACGTGCTTCTTGGGTACAGATCCAGAGGTCCCTTGAGGTCTCTGCGCAGCGCCAGAGACTCCAGGCTGATCGCAGACGAGCGCCCGCTCCTTCCTACCAGGTCGGAGACCGTGTATGGTTGTCCACCCGCAACCTCAACCTTCGAGTGCCCACTCCCAAGCTGGCGCCTCGCTTTGTTGGTCCCTTCCGAGTGCTTCGCAGGGTAAACCCGGTAGCCTATGCCCTTGCGCTTCCTCCTGGCATGCGGATCTCCAACGTGTTTCATGTCTCCCTGTTGAAGCCATTGGTGTGTAATCATTTCACTTCCTCGGTTCCTCGGCCCCGTCCGGTCCAAGTGGGCAATCGTGAGGAATATGAGGTGAGCAATATCCTGGACTCACGCCTGGTCCGCGGTCGGTTGCAGTTTTTGGTCCATTGGCGTGGTTATGGTCCAGAGGAGCGTTCCTGGGTTCCCTCCGCAGATGTCCATGCTCCTGCTTTGCTCCGAGCATTCCACGCACGCTTCCCTCAGAAACCGTTCCTTACTCCGCGGAGGAGGGGCCCTTGAGGGGGAGGTACTGTCATGGTCTTACCTTCTTACTGTTCTCCTTCGTTTGACATGTGCTGGCGGCCATCTTGGTTTCTGGGTTTCTTGTAGCCTCCCACCCTGCGGCTTCTCCTTCCCACTGGGAGGAGCTGGATGCCTAGCTCATATATATAGGAGGTCTGTGGCTTCAGTTCCTTGATTGGTCCTCCTGTGTTCACATGCTTCTAAGACTGCTGCTGCTTCTGGTTCCTGATCCTGGCCTCGTCTGACTACCCCGTTGGTTCCTGATCCTGGCTTCGTCTGACTACCCTGCTGGTTCCTGATCCAGGCTTCGTCTGACTACCCTTCGGGTTCCTGACCTCTGTCCACGCAAGACCCTGCTTCGGTTTAGCCATCCGTTTGGACTTTTGCTTACAGCTTGATTTCAATAAAGCCTTCTTATTTTCACTTATCTCTTGTTGTACGTCTGGTTCATGGTTCCATGACATTAGGACCAAGCCATGAATTCTGACGGTACAGGGCCATCCTCGCTACCTACGCTGGTTGCCAGACTTGATCAGCAGGATCACCTGTTGGGTCGGTTCGCTGTGGCGTTGCAAACCCTGCTTGAACGCACGGCTCATTTCGCTTCCGTTGCCGATGGGTCGGTTGTCGCTCCTGGGCCCGCTCCTACTGCCGCTCCGGTTGTTGCGCCAGAGTCTAACCCGACACCTGTTGCTGCGCCTGCGGTGTCTCGGGGTATGACCGGTTCTGCCCCCCTTCCACAGCGCTTTGGGGGAGAGCCAACTCAGTGCCGAGGTTTCCTTAACCAGGTGGGCATTTATTTCGAGTTGCTGCCACATGCCTTTCCTACTGAGAGATCAAAGGTGGGCTTCTTGATCTCGCTGCTCTCGGACAAGGCCTTGGCCTGGGCCAGCCCTTTATGGGAGAACAACAATCCGGTGGTTGCCGAGTTTTCCGGTTTTGTTGCTTCTCTTCGGAAGGTATTCGATGTGCCGGCTCGTGCTGCCTCTGCTGCGAAGCTCCTTATGTCCATCAGACAGGGTTCACGATCCGTAGCTGAATACGCCATTGAGTTTCGTACCCTGGCAGCAGAGGTGGGCTGGAATAATGAGGCTCTTGGTCGCTGCTTTCTCTCATGGTCTCTCGGATGCCTTGAAGGATGAGGTTGCAGCTAAGGACCTACCAGTGGAGCTCGAGTCTCTTATTTCTTTCCTGATTTTGATTGACACCAGACTCAGGGAGAGACCTTCCTTTAAGGAGAGCCTGCGGAGGTCTTCTAACAGATTGGCGCCTACGTTTGCTGTCCCACCCGTGCCTCCCTCTCCTCCCACGCCTCCTGGGGATGACTTGTCTGGGGGTGAACCCATGCAGCTGGGGTTTGCTCGCCTGTCCGAGGGGGAGAGGGTACTCCGGAGACGCGAGGGCCGATGCATGTACTGTGGTCTCGGTGGGCATTTTCGGTTGGCATGTCCGAACCGTCCGGGAAACGCTTGCACCTGAGATCCTGTCGGGGGCAGATCTTGGGTGGAGTCTCCTCGTCCCCGGTTTCCCGTGTTGACAAACCACTGATCACTGTTGTCCTCTCCTGGGTCGGGGGCTCGGTGACGACCCAGGCGTTGGTGGACTCTGGTGCTGGTGGTTTGTTCATTGATAGTGTGTTCGCTGCCGCCAATTCCATTCCTCTGCAGCCTCGAGGTTCCCCACTGGCTCTTGAGGCGATAGACGGCAGACCCCTTCTGCCGCCACACGTGACTCATGAGACCCTTCCAGTGGGGATAGCCATTGGTGCCGTTCACAGAGAGTCGGTCTGTCTCCAGGTGATTTCGTCTCCACACTACTCGGTGGTCTTGGGGTACCCCTGGCTTCAGAAGCATAATCCGACTTTCGATTGGAGATCGGCCGAGATCCTCTCGTGGTCACCGCAGTGTGGGGCTAGTTGCATTCATGGGCCTGTCAAGTTGCTGTGTACTTCCTCGGACTCTCTGTTGCCTCCTGAATACGAAGAGTACCGGGATGTATTCGATAAGGTGCGCGCGGTTGCCCTACCTCCGCACCGCCCATACGATTGTGCCATAGAGTTACAATCTGGTGCCGTTCCTCCTCGTGGCAAAGTCTATCCACTGTCGGTAGCGGAGAATGAGGCCATGGAGGAGTACGTGAGGGAGGCGCTTTCACGCGGACACATTCGCAAATCCTCGTCCCCGGCAGGGGCTGGATTTTTCTTTGTGAAAAAGAAGGGCGGTGAGTTGAGGCCTTGCATCGATTACAGGGGTCTCAATCGCATCACGATCAAGAACGCTTACCCGATACCCTTGATTTCCGAGCTGTTCGATCGCCTCAAAGGGGCCACGGTCTTTACCAAACTCGACCTTGAGGGCGGCATATAACCTGGTAAGGATCAAGGCGGGCGATGAGTGGAAGACCGCGTTTAACACCAGGACCGGTCATTATGAATCCTTGGTTATGCCCTTTGGGTTGTGCAATGCGCCCGCAGTCTTCCAGGAATTCATCAACGATGTTTTCCGTGACCTGTTGCAGCAGTGTGTGGTGGTCTATTTGGATGACATCTTGGTATATTCTGAATCCATGGAGGCCCACATTATGGATGTCAGACGAGTGTTGCAACGGTTACGAGAGAACAGGCTGTTCGGTAAGCTTGAGAAATGCGAATTTCACCGATCCCAGGTAACCTTCTTAGGTTACATCATTTCCGCTGAGGGGTTCTCCATGGATCCTGAGAAGGTTTCGGCTGTCTTACAGTGGCCCCAGCCCAGTGGTCTCCGTGCCCTGCAGCGCTTTTTGGGCTTCGCCAATTATTATCGGAAGTTCATCAGGGACTTTTCCATGCTAGCCAAGCCTCTCACGGATCTGACCAGGAAGGGCAGTAATTTCCAGGTCTGGCCGCTCAAGGCCATCCGAGCTTTTGAGGCTCTAAAGTCCGCCTTTGTGTCGGCTCCGATTCTGTCGCATCCCAACCCTGGGTTGCCCTTTGTCCTCGAGGTGGACGCGTCTGAGACGGGAGTAGGCGCCCTTCTGTCTCAGCGTAGAACACCAGAGGGTCCTCTGCTTCCTTGTGGGTTTTACTCCCGGAAACTGTCTTCCGCGGAGTGCAACTATAAGATTGGTGACAGGGAGTTATTGGCCATCGTGCAGGCCCTTAAAGAATGGAGGCACTTGCTTGAGGGTTCGGTGGTTCCGGTTCTCATCCTGACGGACCACAAGAATCTGACCTACCTTTCTGAGGCCAAGAGATTGACACCACGTCAGGCCAGATGGGCTCTGTTCTTGTCACGTTTTAATTACGTGGTCTCCTACCTACCCGGTTCCAAGAACATCAGAGCGGATGCCTTATCACGGCAGTACTCCGAGCTGTCCGGGGAGGAGTCGATTCCGACTTCGGTCATACCTCCGAATCAGATCCTGGCCGCCATTCGCACCAGCCTGACCTCTCCCCTGGGTGAGCAGATTTTGGCGGCTCAATCTGGTGCTCCCTCTGGGAGACCCAACGGCAGGTGTTTTGTGCCTGAGGAGTTGCGCACTCGGTTGTTGCGAACCTACCATAACTCCAAGGCCGCGGGGCATCCCGGAAAGAATCAGCTGTCCTGGGCTGTTTCACGTCTGTTCTGGTGGCCTTCTCTACGTTCCGACATCGCCGCATATGTAGCGGCATGCTCCGTTTGTGCCCAGAGTAAGTCCCCTCGGCACCTTCCGTTGGGCCTTTTGCAACCCATAGCCACCGGGGAGCGCCCATGGTCACACCTGGGGATGGATTTCATTGTGGACCTCCCTGCATCCCGAGGCCATACAGTCATTCTCATGATTGTGGATCGGTTTTCCAAAATGTGCCACTGTGTTCCTCTCAAGAAGTTACCCTCTGCACAAGAGTTGGCCACGATTTTCGCCAGGGAGGTCTTCCGGTTGCACGGTTTGCCCAAGGAGATTGTGTCGGATCGGGGGAGTCAGTTTGTGTCCAGGTTCTGGCGCGCCTTTTGCTCCCAGTTGGGGATTCATCTCTCTTTCTCCTCGGCCTACCACCCTCAGTCCAATGGGGCCGCAGAACGATCCAATCAGGCCTTGGAGCAATTCCTTCGTTGCTATGTCTCCGATCACCAAGACAATTGGGTTGACCTCCTGCCTTGGGCTGAGTTTGCCAGGAACACGGCGGTGAACTCTTCCTCTGGGACGTCTCCCTTCATGGCCAATTATGGGTTCCAACCTGCCGTGTTACCGGAGGTATTCTCTCCCCAGGATATTCCGGCTGTGGAGGATCACCTTTCCGTCCTACGTGCTTCTTGGGTACAGATCCAGAGGTCCCTTGAGGTCTCTGCGCAGCGCCAGAGACTCCAGGCTGATCGCAGACGAGCGCCCGCTCCTTCCTACCAGGTCGGAGACCGTGTATGGTTGTCCACCCGCAACCTCAACCTTCGAGTGCCCACTCCCAAGCTGGCGCCTCGCTTTGTTGGTCCCTTCCGAGTGCTTCGCAGGGTAAACCCGGTAGCCTATGCCCTTGCGCTTCCTCCTGGCATGCGGATCTCCAACGTGTTTCATGTCTCCCTGTTGAAGCCATTGGTGTGTAATCGTTTCACTTCCTCGGTTCCTCGGCCCCGTCCGGTCCAAGTGGGCAATCGTGAGGAATATGAGGTGAGCAATATCCTGGACTCACGCCTGGTCCGCGGTCGGTTGCAGTTTTTGCGTGGTTATGGTCCAGAGGAGCGTTCCTGGGTTCCCTCCGCAGATGTCCATGCTCCTGCTTTGCTCCGAGCATTCCACGCACGCTTCCCTCAGAAACCGTTCCTTACTCCGCGGAGGAGGGGCCCTTGAGGGGGAGGTACTGTCATGGTCTTACCTTCTTACTGTTCTCCTTCGTTTGACATGTGCTGGCGGCCATCTTGGTTTCTGGGTTTCTTGTAGCCTCCCACCCTGCGGCTTCTCCTTCCCACTGGGAGGAGCTGGATGCCTAGCTCATATATATAGGAGGTCTGTGGCTTCAGTTCCTTGCTTGGTCCTCCTGTGTTCACATGCTTCTAAGACTGCTGCTGCTTCTGGTTCCTGATCCTGGCCTCGTCTGACTACCCCGTTGGTTCCTGATCCTGGCTTCGTCTGACTACCCTGCTGGTTCCTGATCCAGGCTTCGTCTGACTACCCTTCTGGTTCCTGACCTCTGTCCACGCAAGACCCTGCTTCGGTTTAGCCATCCGTTTGGACTTTTGCTTACAGCTTGATTTCAATAAAGCCTTCTTATTTTCACTTATCTCTTGTTGTACGTCTGGTTCATGGTTCCATGACAATTCCATTCTCGTGTCATCTCTGTTTTAGATCCAGTCCTGTTTTTTTTTTTTGTTTTTTTGATGGATTATTGAGCAAATGCTGACTGAGTGAAGGCGGATGCTCAACAGACAGGATCGTTTTTTTGTGGGTTATTGTTCTGACGAATCAGAGGAAGGGCAAATTAATCAGTGACGTCAACATAAACTTACTGCTGACACCCTCTCCACTTTGTAGGGGTGCTCTACTTGTATAAGCGTTTAATAGAAGAGGTTCTGATAACATCTATGTGAAAACATCTGGCGACAGTTTAAAAAGAGTGCGCTTCTTCTTGACGCTAACATTGACCTGTAAGGCTGAGTTCATACTTGAGTTATTTGGTCAGTTTTGGCCTTGTGACTGCCCTAATAAGTGAATTGAGCATTGATTCAAAGAGCGACGCCTGTCATCTGCATGTCATACTGACTCACAGTATTTCACTACCAAAGCAGACTCCCTATGCGTGTTGCTGCAAGACACAGTGTTCTACACCACTATAAAGGCTCTTAGCAGCCAGGAAATAGCTTTTTTTTACATAATTTGCCAAGATTATATTCGGATTGAAACAAATTTTTCCCGAAAAAATAGTCGAACCGGCGAATTGAATTTTTTAAAAATTCGCTCAACTCTAATCACAATTGCAGACCATAAAAATTATTGAAAATCTGTGTATTCTTCTCTTAGGCTGTAACCATGTCTTCTCCCCCTCCCTCTTCCCCCTTTGATACTAGTGCACGTAAGCTAGGAGGTTTTTCATTTCCACTTCCTATATTGCATCATCTTTAGGCACTTTTGCCTTTTAGGATCTTTGGAACACTGCGTAACAACAAAGGTGGAGATATGCAGGAGACCAAACTGGGCATGAAGCATACTCATTGTGACCCTGACACTAGTGCTGAGCCGAATTGGTAGCGAATCGATTTTACCAAAATAATGTAAAAAACAATAACAAAAAAATAATCTTACTTACTTGATCCAGTTAATCATGACTGTGTGACCGACGCCATCCTTGCTTGAAGATCACGTCACCACGGGCCGCGTGAGATTTGTTCAAGCAATATGGCGACTGCCGGCCATCACCAGCAAATGGATTGGGTAAGTATGATATTTTTTGTTTTTCTTTTGATTTTGCATTCTATCATGTATGAACGCGGCGTCTGAGAAGTTCAATGACAGGATGCTGCTTACAAAGAAATGTGCTTTGTGATGAAGTAATTAATCACAAAAGAAGTTATTTTGTAAAATTCAGAGAAGCAGCCAAATTCAATTTTTGAATAATTCGCTGATCTGAACTGAGACCACCTTGTCGCTTGGTAGGTGGGCTTAGATGTGTTTTGATCAAAATGTATTGACCAAGTGTCTCAGATTTTATCAATAGAGTGAGGGCTTAGTCCATATGTTATGCTTGCATCTATTATTATAGTGCATTATTTTCTGTGACTGTAATTCGCTGGGTGACAACACTCAGGAGCTGCATTGCTGATCATGAGCTGCGTAATTTGCCCTAATACTATACATGATAGCTTACAGCATTGTGTGTATTTAATATATGCCCTCCATCACAGTCCAGCAGAAGTTGTTATCCAGAGCCTGGAAAAGCTGGGTAAGAATCTTTGTGAAACTGCAATGGACAAATGCAATGACAATTCCTCAATAGCTATGCAGAATTGCCTTTCAGAGTCACAGGACAGTTTAGTAACATAGCATATAAAGGTCTAATAGAGACTGTAGAATAAGAAATCCACCCAAATTGTGCCACTGCTTGCTATATTCGCCTTTCAGGGTACTAGGAAAGCTGGGTAACATACCATGTGAAGCTTTTATAGGGTTGTAACAGATGCGACCGCCCTTTAACATGGCCCAGGTATAACTGCCAAGGGATGATCTATATCACACACTTAAAGGGGTTGTCCGGGTTCAGAGCTGAACCCAGACATGAGACATACCCATAATTTCACCCAGGCAGCCCTCCTGATGTTAGCATCTGAGCATTTCATGCTCCAATGCTCTCCTTTGCCTTGCGCTGGATCATGCAGGACAAGGGCTCAGTGTGTTTGGTAACATCACCAGCTCTGATGGGCGGGCTTTGGCGCTGCCCTAGCCGTTTTACAAGCTAGAGCAGTGCTAAAGCCCACCCATTAGTGCCAGTGACATCATTAGGTTCACTGCTGGGCGGAAGCCACCGCCTGGCAGCCCCATGGAGAGCTCGGTTCGTCACCGGAACTCCAGAAAATGCCTTTGCCCTGCTCGATTTAGCGCAGGGCAAAGGAGAGCATCGGAGCATGAACTCTGATGCTCAAGTCAGGGGGACTGCCTGGGTGAAAATGGGGATATGTCCGGGTTCAGCTCTGAACCGGGACAACCCCTTTAATCTTACACACAGGAAACAGACTGTACATAAATCACACCCCAACATAGCCTTTTATGCACCACAAAACATACTGCCACCACCTATCGAAACTCCACCGGCTGATAGAGACCCCAATGTCATCTTGGGGTAGCACCAGCCGCATCTATAAGCAGACACATGGCAACACAGGGTGCACTTATACACTAACACAGAACTTACGGGGTTCATTTAAGGCTACGAGGCACACTATAAAAGTTTTAGCTTTAATGTATCAATATGTAGAGCACTTAGTTACAAACATTTAAAGAAATAACAGACACACATAGAGGTACTCAAAACAGTTATAAATATAAAAGGATTAAAACAGAAAGGACTTAGCGAATGGCTTGGTAAAAGTTATTTTTCTGTTCCTGGTGATAAGGAGAAAGCGGAATACAACCCAATGATGGATCCACAGATGTCCAGAGTCCCTCATTTTTATCCCCCTGAAGCAGAGTGTGGAGATGAAAGGGATCCCCCTCCCACTCTTGGCCCAGTTGTATAGGAAGGCACCCATTAAACATGTCCACTTCCTCACCCAGCTGACAGATATGAAATATTAAAAGCAACATCTTCCCATCTACTCTGGCAGAGAGGTGGGCACCAAAATGTTTTCCTAATTCATATTTTATCATGCTAACCGTTTCTGTACCTCTGTAATGAATTAATTAATCTGTAGTTCTATAATTACAACTCAGATTCCTGGTTTTCGGTTAAAAAGTTTGTCACTGGTTCATTGGGTTTAGAGACAGGATACATCTCGTTGTGACAGGTGCTAATCAGATTACAGCAGGGCATGGTTATTCCTGCTCGAGTAACACAGTTCTCAATCTCTTCATGCCAAGAATCTTCACTGCCACAGTGGCTTAACCTTTAGTCTTGATTCTAATCTGATTATCACTGGGGATGTATATCCCCAAACACTGGTTTCAGACTGAGCGTGACTAACGGTCTTCCTTGTCACACAAAATATTCATAACTAGTTATGAGCGAATCGAAGTCCATGAAGTGTACTTTGTTCCGAATTTCTGGAAAAATTGATTTGCCTCAAAACCAAATTTCCTTGTGCTTTGTGGAAATCGATTGATAATGGCACCTGTCAAGGGGTGGGATATATTAGGAAACGTTATCATTCAATTCTTTAAATTGTTGTCTGTAAAGCAGGAAAAATTGTCAAGAATTGGAGTGACTTTGACAAGGGCCAATTTAGACCAAACTGAATACAAGCTGGTTAAGGCAGTGTGGTGCTTTGGGATGTGTTCTGACAGGAAACCTTATGTACTGACATTCATGTGGATGTGATGTACTGCCTACCTAATCATTGTGCAGACAAGTACCCTCCTTAATGGCAGCTGTATTACCTAAAAGCAGCATAATCTTTCAGTAGGATAATCCTCCTACCACAATGCACAAATTGTTCAGGAATGGTCTGAGAAACCTTACAAAGACATTCAACTGTCACGCTCGTGTGTAGTAGGAAAACACCACACCGAGCATAGTAGGGAAAAGGGGATACCGGAATAAGGCCTGGAAACTAGGGAAGGAAGATGGACACCTCATAGAGAAAGCCCTAACTCCAGTCCTGACTACCAGTATGAACAGGCCCCAAAGGTAGGCAAGTTCATACACCGGATACCTAGAATCCTATCTCACCCTATAGGACCCTGGAACTAATGTCAGGACTGAGTCTACCTGTTCCTCCAAGGGAAGGACGAACAGGAGTCTCCCTCAGGCCTAATGACAAACAGGGAAAGGCAAAACACACACACACATATATATATATATATATATATATATATATTGTGAGAGAGTGACTGGAAAAGTAGTAGAGAATCGTTATATTTCCCCTAGGTTTCTTTCATATACCATGTACTATGCTCCAGGAGGTGGATATCTCAACTAGGAAACTGGGTGAGATATCAGAAATCCAGGAAAAGATGGTCTGCCTTAGCAAAGCATAGTTTGCTGAGGACTTTGGTAAATTGTGTTGTCGGGCCTAGATATTATTGGAATGAGGATGCAGGTTGGTAGCGGGGCTCCTCATTCCCTTCCTGTCCAGAACGGGTTTCATATAGAGCTCTCAGCCAGGTGATGGAGCTCAGCTCATTTCTGGGCTATAAAGGTTTGCACTATGAGCATGTCTGGGTGGGGACTGGTTGAACTGACTGGCTTTCACCTTTGCTACAGAAGTCTGCTAAAGCAACAAAAAGGACACTGTGAGTTTATTTTGAATTGTGTCGTGTGGCTGGTAGTAGGCCGCCCGTATAGAAAGGGTGATTTTATGTTTAGTTAGTGCTCAGCCGAGCAGGAATTTATTTTGTATCTTTGCCTGAATGTAAAGGCCTTATATTTTGTTTGTGGACGAGAATAAAGATAACAGGCAAATCCCTGTATGAACTGTGCCATTGTGTCACTGACTCTGACTGCTGTGCCTACTACTATTGAGCTAACCTCCATATATGGTGTCAGATGCGGGAAGTTGGATCTAAAAATGCAGTCTTAAAGAGACAAACACCTAACAAGTTTGTTGCACAGACCTGTTAGTTCACTTCACGGCTGGTGTAATGGAGGACTTTGGCAAACAGTTTGGACAAGCCAATCTTCATCAGCTGATTTTGCAGCAGCAGCAAAACTTTCTACAGTCTGACAAACGACAGCACCAGGCACAGGCCAGGCAGGATGAGATGAATCGCCAATTAATGGAGAAAATGGCGGTGCTGAGCGAGGCAATGGCAGCTTTGCGACTTACCGGTGAAAATGCTGCCGTGTCAGGAAGCCGGGAGCGTTACCAACAGCACGGGCTGCGGTACAAAGTTCACTCCAAAAGATGGCGCCCACAGATGACGTGGAAACCTATCTCATGGTCTTCGAGAGAGTAGCAGAGCGTGAAAAGTTACCAGTCGACCAGTGGGCGGATGTGGTGGCACCTTTCCTAACTGGGGAACCGCAGGAGGCCTACTACGATTTGGGTGAGCCGGATGCAAGAAATTATGCAAAACTTAAGGGTGAGATACTTGCTCGACTTGGAGTAAACATGCATGTGCGTGCAGGCCGTGTGCACAACTGGACTTTCTCTGAGAGCTTGCCAACCCGTTCACAGATGCACGATCTGATCCATCTTGTGAGAAAATGGCTGCAGCCTGAGGAAAGTACCCCAGGTAAAATTGTAGAGAGAGTTGTCCTGGATAAGTTCATCAGATCAGTACCCCCCAAGATCCAGCGCTGGATTGGACAAGGAGGACCTACAACTGCTGAACAATTGGTGAGTCTCGTGGAGCAGTACAGTGCAACAGAAGACCTACTCCAAGCATCGTCCAGGTATGCCAGCCCCAGGGACAGCAGGTCCCCGAAGTCTACTGGTAAGATTGTACCAATTGCTAGAGATGTGAGAAATGCTTTAAGGGGAGATGGCTCAAAGGGGGAGCCAGCTGGGCCACGTTCCGCTGGGACCTGGAGGTCCAGGCCAGGGTCCCAAAATGGGGAACAGTGCCGTGTATAGTGCTGTCGGTGTCATGAATTTGGATATGTGGTTGCTAATTGCCCCCTCACAACTGAGCCAATGGATTGCAATATGTCCAGACGTATTTCTCTGTTTGCACAGCCCGTGTATTCTGCAGAAACTGTGTCTAAGTTAGAACCTCAAATGTGTACTGTGTCCATAGGAGGTTGTACAGCTGAGGCGCTGTTGGACTCTGGGAGCTTAGTGACCTTGGTACACAGCTCTCTGGTAAACCCTGGGATATACAGTGAACATACTGTTGGGGTACTATGCATACATGGAGAAACCAGAGAGTACCCAATTGCTCGGGTCACAATAGAAACTCCCTGTGGTGTTTCATGTCATGAAGTGGGTGTGATTAAATTACTAATGCATAGTGTTATACTGGGAAGAGACTTTTCCCTATTCTGGGACTTGTGGCAGAGCAGAAATGTAACCTGTGGAAAAAATCTGACTGATAATGTATGTATTGAGGTAACCCCTGAACCATATGACCCAGATTCTGAGGTTCCCACAGTAGGGGTGACCACTGACAAAGTTGATAATTTTCCTCTAGCCGTTCTAGCTGGTGATACTGAAGATGTGGGGGAGGTTCCTGATATGCCTAATTTAGAGGTGTCTCGTGACAATTTTGGGACTGCTCAGCTCAGAGACCCCACTTTGACACGATCAAGGGAAAATGTGAAGGTGTTGAATGGTGTACCACAGTATCCAGGTGCTGATGGTGAGTTTCCCCATATGGCTGTTAACCAGGATCTATTATACCGAGTATATAAAATACGTGGGGTAATTGTTGAGCAACTGGTGGTGCCCCAACCGTATCACAGACTGGTATTGGATCTAGCACACAAGCATGTGCTGGGAGGTCATCTTGAGTCTGAAAAGACCAGAGAACACATCCTCCAGCGTTTCTTTTGGCCAGGGATTTTTTCTGAGGTACAGAGGTTTTGTGAATCCTGCCCAGAGTGTCAACTAACCTCTCCTGTGTCACATTTTAGAAGTCCTCTGGTACCCTTGCCAATTATAGAAGTACCATTTGAAAGGGTGGCCATGGATTTGGTAGGCCCTGTTGTAAAGTCTGCACGGGGACATAAACATATACTTGTAGTGTTAGATTACGCCACACGTTATCCTGAGGCAGTGCCTTTACGAAACACCTCTGCTAAGCTTATTGTCAAAGAGCTTTTTTACATGTTTTCTCGCACAGGCATACCAAAGGAAATCCTTACAGATCAGGGGACTCCTTTCATGTCCAAGGTCACTAAAGAAATGTGTAAGATTAAACACCTGCGTACTTTCGTGTATCACCCTCAAACTGATGGCCTAGTTGAAAGATTTAACAAGACACTGAAGGGCATGTTAAAAAAAAGTGGTTAGCAAGGATGGAAAGGACTGGGATTATTTATTACCTTATTGGATGTTTGCAGTTCGGGAAGTACCACAGTCCTCAACAGGTTTCTCCGCATTTGAGCTTTTATATGGCAGACACCCACGGGGTCTCCTTGACATTGCTAAGGAAACTTGGGAACAGGAACCCACCCCTTACCGAAGTGTAATAGAGCATATTGCTCTCATGCAAGACAGAATAGCTGCTGTCATGCCCATCATCAAAGAACACTAAGAGCAGGCTCAGGAGGCACAAAGTTGTGTCTACAACCGGTCAGCTAAAGTTAGAACCTTTAACCCTGGTGACCGAGTGTTGGTGCTAGTGCCCACTGTAGAAAGTAAATTCCTGGCTAAGTGGCAAGGGCCATACGAGGTAATAGAAAAAGTGGGAGAGGCAAATTATAAAGTTTACCAGCCTGGTAAAAGAAAGTCTGAACAGTTGTATCATATAAATCTGCTCAAACCCTGGAAGGACAGAGAGACTCTGTCAGCAGTGAGTTCCCCTGGCAGTGTTGCCCCAGAGTGGTCGGCAAAAAGATAAACAACCCTTGTAATAATACTGTAGGTGTGCATATTTCAGAATCCTTGTCCAAATTTCAAATGCAGGAGACAAAAAAATTTGTCTCAAGAAACACTGATGTGTTCTCAGATTTGCCTGGGCGCACTTCAGTTATCAAACATGACATAGTCACTGAGCCGCAGGTACGAGTTCACTTGAAACCATATAGGGTACCTGAAGCTCGGAGACAAGCTATATCTGAAGAAGTAAAAAAGATGTTAGAACTTGGGGTGATTGAAGAGTGGTCCAATCCCATAGTCCTAATCCCAAAGCCAGATGGTACAGTGAGGTTCTGTAATAATTTCCAAAAATTAAATGAAGTGTCAAAGTTTTACGCATACCCAATGCCAAGAGTAGATGAATTAATTGAGAGACTTGGCCATGCAAGGTATTTCTCTACCCTTGACCTAACCAAGGGGTACTGGCAAGTGCCCCTTACTGACAGTGCTAAAGAAAAAACGGCTTTTGTCGTTCCAGAAGGTGTTTTTCAGTATGTCACCATGCCCTTCGGGTTACATGAGGCTCCAGCAACCTTCCAAAGGTTAATGGATGTCATCCTTAAACCTCATCGTAGATATGCTTCTGCTTATCTAGATGATATCATCATTTTTAGGGATGACTGGGAAAGTAATTTACCAAAAGTGCAGGCGGTGTTGGATTCCCTCCGGGCAGCCGGGTTAACAGCAAACCCTAAGAAGTGTGCTTTAGGTCTTGAGGAAGCACGTTATCTAGGGTACATAATTGGGAGAGGTGTAATAAAACCTCAAGTGAATAAGGTAGAAGCCATCCAAGATTGGCCCCGGCCCATAACCAAAAAACAAGTGAGAGCCTTTTGGGGAATTGTGGGGTATTACCGTAGGTTTATCCAAAACTTTATAAATTGGAGTGGTGGAAATGCAAGGAGAGCTGATTCACCAAGCACGGTGCCAACAGTCCCGCAGTGTCACCCCACTTCTGGGTAGCAGACCAAAAAGTATATAAATATAAAAAGACTAGGCACTAGAGTTGAGCGAACACCTGGATGTTCGGGTTCGAGAAGTTCGGCCGAACATCCCGGAAATGTTCGGGTTCGGGATCCGAACCCGATCCGAACTTCGTCCCGAACCCGAACCCCATTGAAGTCAATGGGGACCCGAACTTTTCGGCACTAAAAAGGCTGTAAAACAGCCCAGGAAAGAGCTAGAGGGCTGCAAAAGGCAGCAACATGTAGGTAAATCCCCTGCAAACAAATGTGGATAGGGAAATGAATTAAAATAAAAATTAAATAAATAAAAATTAACCAAAATCAATTGGAGAGAGGTTCCATAGCAGAGAATCTGGCTTCCCGTCACCCACCACTGGAACAGTCCATTCTCAGATATTTAGGCCCCGGCACCCAGGCAGAGGAGAGAGGTCCCGTAACAGAGAATCTGTCTTCATGTCAGCAGAGAATTAGTCTGCATGTCATAGCAGAGAATGAGGCTTCACGTCAGCCACCACTGCAACAGTCCATTGGCATATATTTAGGCCCAGCACCCAGGCAGAGGAGGGAGGTCCCGTAACAGAGAATCTGTCTTCATGTCAGCAGAGAATTAGTCTGCATGTCATAGCAGAGAATGAGGCTTCACGTCAGCCACCACTGCAACAGTCCATTGGCATATATTTAGGCCCAGCACACACACAGGCAGAGGAGAGAGGTCCCGTAACAGAGAATCTGGCTTCATGTCAGCAGAGAATCAGTCTGCATGTCATAGCAGAGAATGAGGCTTCACGTCAGCCACCACTGCAACAGTCCATTGGCATATATTTAGGCCCAGCACACACACAGGCAGAGGAGAGAGGTCCCGTAACAGAGGATCTGGCTTCATGTCAGCAGAGAATCAGTCTGCATGTCATAGCAGAGAATCAGGCTTCACGTCAGCCACCACTGCAACAGTCCATTGTCATAAATTTAGGCCCAGCACCCAGGCAGAGGAGAGAGGTCCCGTAACAGACAATCTGTCTTCATGTCAGCAGAGAATTAGTCTGCATGTCATAGCAGAGAATGAGGCTTCACGTCAGCCACCACTGCAACAGTCCATTGGCATATATTTAGGCCCAGCACACACACAGGCAGAGGAGAGAGGTCCCGTAACAGACAATCTGGCTTCATGTCAGCAGAGAATTAGTCTGCATGTCATAGCAGAGAATGAGGCTTCACGTCAGCCACCACTGCAACAGTCCATTGGCATATATTTAGGCCCAGCACACACACAGGCAGAGGAGAGAGGTCCCGTAACAGAGAATCTGTCTTCATGTCAGCAGAGAATTAGTCTGCATGTCATAGCAGAGAATCAGGCTTCACGTCACCCACCACTGCAACAGTCCATTGGCATATATTTAGGCCCAGCACCCAGGCAGAGGAGGGAGGTCCCGTAACAGAGAATCTGTCTTCATGTCAGCAGAGAATTAGTCTGCATGTCATAGCAGAGAATGAGGCTTCACGTCACCCACCACTGCAACAGTCCATTGGCATATATTTAGGCCTAGCACACAGGCAGAGGAGAGGTTCATTCAACTTTGGGTAGCCTCGCAATATAATGGTAAAATGAAAATAAAAATAGGATTGAATGAGGAAGTGCCCTGGAGTCCAATAATATATGGTTATGGGGAGGTAGTTAATGTCTAATCTGGACAAGGGACGGACAGGTCCTGTGGGATCCATGCCTGGTTCATTTTTATGAACGTCAGCTTGTCCACATTGGCTGTAGACAGGCGGCTGCGTTTGTCTGTAATGACGCCCCCTGCCGTGCTGAATACACGTTCAGACAAAACGCTGGCTGCCGGGCAGGCCAGCACCTCCAAGGCATAAAAGGCTAGCTC